>NW_023494802.1:16885811-17033311 GCF_904425465.1 Colossoma macropomum | reverse complement strand
GCTGTTCACATTATCTTTTAAATGTGATCTGTATGCAACATCAGTCTGAACAGATCAGCTCCTAAACTGACCCACATGGGCAAATCACGTGGCTCATCCAGAGGTAAACAATTAATGATGTCCAGTGAACGCCAGGCGCTCCCGCAGCTTTCAGTGTCATCTTCGCCAGCATCACAGAAGCGATTATAAAGTTCCAGTGGTTGACAGCTGGGCTCATCACCCAGAATATGTTCGAGTTCACCGTAAAAATGGCACGTTATTCGGCCACGGTCACTTCTTTGGTTCATGTCCTCAGTGCGAAACCTCTTTGAACACGGAGCGGCTGCGATGAGTCTCTTCTAATGTTTTGGTACAGAAACATCAGCCTAAATGTTTATGAGTCTCAGCTGTGCAACATTATGACGAATGTCGAGTTGGACTGACGTAAAAGTCGCATGAATTCCAATCTGGCTGTTCAGACTGAGTGGCATTACCGCAGATCGGATACGTATCGGATTTCAGTACCACATACGAAAGCGTCTCAAATCGGAATTGAAAATGTCAGATTCAATGTGTTTTTGCTGTTCACAGTGACACACAGACACACATCTGCGTCACATATGAGGAAAAAGATTTAAGCCACTTTTACCTGCTGTGAGAACAAAGCCAAAGACTGAAAGAAGGTTGATTATTGGGACACGTATGGCAGAAGCTTCAGTTACGAAGTCTGCTCAACTGGCTAGTGTTTCAATAGGAACAGTGACTATAGTGACATCTGCATTTAGAGAAAGTTATCAGTAAAAATCATTGTAAATAAAACTGTGGTCTACATTAATTGACTTTAGTGCTTGTCCATTAGTGCGTCATCTAAAGCAACTGTTCCTCAAGTTACTGAGAATGTCAATGCAGGACGTGATCTGACTGTGTCAGCAAAAACAGTCTGTTCACAACTACATGGAGAGAGATATTACACAGCCATTACTTGTGATTGTTATAGAATAAGATGCTTGGTTTTGCAGCGCCGTTTTTGGAAATTTGCATCAGTATTTTTGAGCAGTTTTCTTGCTGGGGTGTTGGCAATGTAGACATTTCTGAAGATTATGCATCTGAAATTTATTTAACTGCTTTTAAATGTAGCTTAGTTTCAATCAAAACAAACAGAAAATCAAAGGCACCCCTGAGACTTTCGTTCCAACCTGCCTTTCCTTTAAGACAGCATTGGATGACATGTTATCAATATACTGCCTCTCTTTAATGCACTACAGCTTGACTTAATAATCATAAAGTGGCTATTGTGTAGGCTTGGGCTGAGATAGAGTTATCCATATGGGACTATCTTAGAAAATAAACTTCTTTCTCTGGTGGAATTTTACCTTATGTATAGTATAAAATCCTCTATTCCTGATCAGTGAATGTATAATCTGATCAGCTGAAACAGATAAAGTATCAACATTATCTATAACATATTGGGTGTATTATTATTATTATTATTATTATTATTATTATTATTATTATTATTATTATTATTATTATTATTGTTGTTCTTGTTGTTCTTGTTGCTTTCAGTTAATAAAATAAGGCTGTGCAGCAAGGTAATAATATTTATGTTCATGTGTTTGACTTAAAGCCCTGTAATGGACTAACGACCAGCCCAGGGTGTTTCCTGTGTTCTGCCCAGCACCCCACACCACCTCGCCATGTGACCCAGGAGGCAAAGTGGCTTAGAAAATGTGTGTGTGTTAAAATAAAAACTAAAAATTATACCTCTGAGAACCAAGAACATGCAAAACAGAGTGCAGATTGGAAAATATGACACTGTTTTAAAGTCTCAAAAGGAGTTTTATATCAAAATAATAAACCAACACAACAAAGTACTGATAGATTGTACACTTTGCCAACTGAACACATTCTCTAAATACCCATATTGCCATAAAAGACTGTCACATCACACAGAGCAGGCGACAAAATCAGAGTGGCTGTAGCCAGCTTGGCTTAGATTTACATGTTTAATGTGGAAATAATGCAATGACTGGGCAAAGTTGCGAGCTCTAGCAAATAGGCTACTGCAAAGACTGGTAGAATTTGCATGAATTCATGTGGTTGCAAAATTGCACATTCCTGGAGGGTCTGATGATAGCAGGATCACAGAGCTCTGTTATCCTGTGGGGGCATTTTGCTGGCATGGTTTGGGCTCACTGGTTTCCTTAGAAGAAAGAGTCACTGCTGTTCAGTGCAAAGTTGTTCTGACTGGTTTGCTTTATACTGAGATGAAACATTTCCATCCTGATGGGAGTCTCTTCTGGGATGACAGTGCCCCCATCTACAGGGCACGAGGGGTCACTGAATGGTTTGATGAGTACAAAAATGACATAAGTCATGCTGTGACCTTCACAGTTGCCAGATCTCAACGCAGGTGGACACCAATGGGAGATATTGGACTGATGTGTTAGACAGTGCTCTCCAAAATCATCATCATCATCATCATCATCATCATCATCATCATCATCAAAACACCAACTGAGGGAATATCTTTTGAAAGAAAGGTGGTTTATCCCTTCAGTACAGTTCCAGAGACTTGTAGAATCAATGCCAAGGCAAATCGAAGGTGTTCTCGCAGCATGTGTTGGCCTATCAACTTACTAAGTCACTTATTGTATCTCTTCATTTCAAACCAGGTTGTACAGTGCAGTAAAGTTTGTTCAGTCTTATGACAGCCATAATTTTGTTTTAAACTGTTGTTTAACCCCCAGGCTCATTACATACTAAGGCTTATTATTCAATTACTACAGGTACTTCACTGCAAACTCGCTCAGCTATTGTTAGGTTATAATAGTGTGTAAAAACACTTTGGGCCTGTCGGTGAGTGCTGGCCATTTAAGAGGTTAGAGCTGTTTGCTTAGAACCCCTATACAGCAATAAATGCAAATGAAAACAAAGAAAAGCTAACAAGAACTCCTAAAAAACATCGATATGTTCTGAGATGGTAAGAAAAACACAGGCTAGTTCCTCTGTTCCTCAGTGCACTTCAGCCATTCCATGGATTTGTTAGATTCCATCTCATTTAAAGAATATCCGGTAACACTTTCTATGAATGTCGCATTTGTAAGCATCTATAAACACATTTATAACATGTTATAATGTATTCATAAGGCATTATAAACATGATTATAAACATTTATAAAAATGAATTACCCTTTATAGCCATGTTTATTATACACTATGAATTGTTAATATAATGCATTATAAATAGTGTTAATAACATGTTATAATGTCAGTGCCAAAGAAGGCAGTCCCAGCTTGGAGAGCGTAAAGTAAAAACAAATACCAAGCTAACGGTGGTGTACATTGACTTTCCCACACTGGGTAAAACACTGATGGCAGCTCTAGTTTAAACTCTGACATTTGAAGCCTGTAATGTGCTTTATTGTGAATGTTTTAGTGTTTCAGTAAATCCTTCAGTAAATACTTCAAATTGAAGCCTCACTCTGAACACTGGAGGAGGCTTTAGTACAGTACGCTTCACTTTACTTAGAGCGGACTAATACCACTTATGAGCTCTTATAATTTGTTATGATCAGTACTTATAATGTATTATGTTAACAATTCATAATGCATAATAAGCATGGCTATAACATGTAATGCATTTTTTTAAATATTTATAGCCATGTTTATAATGCCTTATGAATGCATTATAACATGTTATGATTGTGTTTATAGATGCTTACAAAGGTGACATTCATAGAAAGTGTTACCAGATTTTTTAATCCCAGAAATCATTAGGCCTTTTCTGAAGACTCTGCGCATTCCCCTCTGCATTTGTATGGTTTTATGTGATGAAAACAGTTATGATTCATGATTCATATTATTCATCAGTTCCAACCGCTGTTTATTTCTTGGAATGAAACAGGCTGGTACAGTTATTGTGCCTTTATGACTGATATACGTAAATGTTCTGTTCTGACTGACTGCCTTGTATTGTGCCTCATTTAAAAATCAGTCTTGGCTGAAACACTCCTCATAACTCCAGTGCGAATGGGCAACTGCTGTAGGCTGAATAGGTCGATATATGTACACACGTTGATTTTGGTGACATCACAAAAACAGAGAAATGAAAACTGATTTTTGTAGCTACGTTTCCACATATGGACTGTATGGACTGGTCAGGGATTAGTATGCTTTGAAATTTTGATAGTGTTTACATACTACATCAAAGTCTTTTACTTAAAAAAGTGAAGAGGATTCATTTCTCCATGATATTCACTCTTTTAATTCCAAGTATGGATCACAGTGCATAGTATTAAAAGTGCCTTAGAATGGAAAACTGCATTTACTTTGCCATTGTTAAATGAGGAGAGTTCGGTACATGGACTTTTTGTGAACCTCAAACACTGTTGTCTCCTCCTTCAAATACAAATACAACAGGCCAATTCCAAAGTCCTAAACTGTTAGGTAACAGTCTTGACTTGTTAATATTTACACCCCCAAAATTTACATGCACTGGCTCTCACATTCTAGCCCAGCAAGTATTGTGAAGAACAAAACAAGGAAAATGGAGCAACAGCAATGAAAATGGCAGATTATGTGCAGAAATGTACCATTCCAAGTTGTGAAGGGGGTGTCAGCACTCTGCAGCAGCTTCTTAATCAAATGTAATTGCGGCACCATTTAAGGCGGAACAGAACATTCACCAATCAAGCTGGTGAGGAACTTCAGCTACCACATTTTTAAAAACATCCTGGACAACTTTTATTCAAAGTTGTTCTGCATGTTTTACTCTGGACAATCTCTCAAACCTTGGACAGGATCAAGCAGGCTTTGCTCAATGTTTGACCCTGAAAAGAGAGCCAGTTCCATCTTGATTAACATCACAACCCCAACAGCAACCTGTAAGTAGCCATGCTGTGTGACTGTACCCACTTTTTGAAGATTGAAGCCACATCATCTTAAGTTGAAAGTTTCATACTGGGCAAACAATTTTACTTCATGTTGTTGTCGAGATCAAAAGCAAATAGCTAGTATAGGTAACAATATCTAGCAGCAAGCTCCAAGTAATTAGCATAGTTAATTAAATAGAATGACCACCTAGTTTATTTACATAAAGGTTCATTTTATTTTCCTGCCTGTGTTTACTTTGACATGTTGCTCTTGTGCTCGAGCCATTGCAGTGCTTTGCTGTAAACCAGCAAATGAAGCAGAGCTTATCAAATTATTCACAAGCCCACCAAAAAAGGAAAAATAGCTTTTTCATTCTAGGGCCAAAACATAGGGTTGAAACTGGGCATGTAAAACCGTATCTGGGCATTTTTCGCCCTGACCAAAGTTGCGTAACTTCTAAACATCAGGGAACATTTTAAAATACTGAATAAATGCATTCTGTGGCACCTTTAAATATTAATTTGTGTTTATTATAGGGTTAGTGTCCAGTTAAATGGCTTTAAATATAGTTTTCCCAAGCCTTTCTACACTGGACTGTACGCTGTGATGGAGACAAAGAATACACTAAAGTGAACTCAGCCCTGAATGTACTAAATCACATCTGTTTTGGGAGTTTTGTTGTTTGCTTGCACATTCAGACTATACCAACCTACAGGTGAAATGAGACATTTAACTGCACTGCCCAGTTTCTTGTTTACAGACATAATGTATACTACAATTAGCCCAGCTCTGAGAGTCTAGTCATGAGTGGACCATTGATTTAGGGGTTAAGAAGCAATTGAATGCATGAGCCTGCAGTCCCCCAAGGTTACCTATGAATGTGATTATCCAGCTTATTATGAGCAATAAAACTATTTAAAATGCCATGAAGGTGTAATCTAGTTCAGCCCTTTCCACACCTGCTTTTAAGCTGCAATATTGGCAAGAATATCTCTTATATAATAATGCATTACCCTGGACCCCTAGTGAAAAAAGTCAATTTAATTAAGCAGGTGTTAGTTGTTGTATTTTTATTTTGCTTCAATAATTCCATTTTTAAACCTAATCTCACGGCTAATTTCAGTCCCTACATGAATTGAATCAGGTATGTGGGAGCATGGACAACGGTGAAGTATGGTTCTCCAGCACTGGGACTAAACAAACCAAATCACATTTTTGACGTGTTCACACTTACGCTGTTAAAAAAGATGTGTCCACTTACTGAAACTATGATAGCTGGCTTAGTTGTGAGGGGAACAGTCACGCTTTTGGGGGTTGTGGTCAGGGAGAGGTCACTGTGGTGGATTTTCCTAGGAGTGGTCGTACTGCCAAAATGTCTCCAAGGGCAATTATCCAGGAACTAACTAAAGGTTCCCCAAGAACATTCAAGGAACTGCAGGTCTCTGTAGCCTAAGCTGCAGTCAGTGTTCATGACTCCACAGTAAGAAAGGGACTGGGCAAAAGTGGCATTCAAGGAAGAGCAGCAGAGAGAAAACACTGCTGAGCAAAAGAAACATCCAACATCAATACTCATCTCACATTTGACAAAAAAGCACCGGTATCACCTTTGTAAGCATCTATAAACACAATCATAACATGTTATAATGCATTCATAAAGCATTATAAACATGGCTATAAATATTTATAAAAATGCATTATACGTTATAGCCATGCTTATTATGCATTATGAATTGTTAACATAATACATAAGTACTGATCATAACAAATTATAAGTCGTATTTGTCCGCTCTAAGTAAAGTGAAGCGTACTGTACTAAAGCCTCCTCCAGTGTTAAGAGTGAGGCTTCAAGTTGAAGTATTTACTGAAGGATTTACTGAAACACTAAAACATACACAATAAAGCTCATTACAGGCTTCAAATGTCAGAGTTTAAACTAGAGCTGCCACCAGTGTTTTACCCAATGTGGGAAAGGTAATGTACACCACCGTTAGCTTGGTATTTGTCTTTACTTTACGCTCTCCAAGCTGGGACTGACTTCTTTGGCACTGACATTATAACATGTTATTAACACTATTTATAATGCATTATGTTAATAATTCATAATGTATAATAAACATGGCTATAGAGTGTAATTCAGTGTAATTCTTTTTTATAAATATTTATAACCATGTTTATAATGCCTTATGAATATATTGTAACATGTTATAAATGAGTTTATAGATGCTTACAAAGGTGACATTCATAGAAAGTGTTACCAAAGCACCTAAACAATCCTCAAGCCTTTTGGGATAATATTCTATGGACAGACCTGTCTGAAGTATAACTTCTTGGACTATACAGATCCTTTTATGCCTGCCATTAAACAAGTTCTGCATTTCACAGTATGGGTATCACACTGATATTGAAACATGGTGGTGGTAGTGGGAAAAACACAAATGGATTACACAGCAAGTCACTGATCCTAAACAAAAAAGCAAATCTACATCTGAATGGCTAATAATAATGATAATAATAATTATACTAATAATTATACTAATAATACTAATGAACATAAATATTATTACCTTGCTGCGCAGTCTTATATTATTAACTGAAAGCAACAAGAACACTAATAATAATAATAATAATAATAATAATAATAATAATAATCTGAAACATCTCAATGAGTGTGTTTACATGCATTTAATAATCCAATCAAAATCGGATTCCTGCAGTTATCCGATTATTTAAAGGGTCAAGTAAGCACCATACTTCAATCTAGAATTCCGATAAAGAGTGCTCAGTAATCAGATTTCTCAATGTGAACTCTTACTCTGATTTCTTTAGGATTTCTAGAATAGAGAACAGAGGCGAGAACAGACATCAAATACTGGAAATCAGCGAGACGCAGCAAAACACTTCTGGAGCGATGCTGAAACCAAACACAAAATAAGGGATTTATGTCCATGTTTTCAGATAAAGTAGCACAATGTTTAAAAAAAGGCATGAAGTTTGAGTTTTACATTATATTTACGTCACGTCTTCTTCTGTGAGTTTATTAGCTGGTTGCAAACGGAAATCTGATTACTGCCTGACCCATGTGGATTTCATGTAGAGTTTCCCCATTATCTGGTTACTCAAGAGCATGTAAACCCGTTGATCGGATTACTGACAAAATCTGATTTTCGGCAGTTATCGGATTATTACGTGCATGTAAATGCACTCAATGAAGACCTGGGGATGTATATTTACAGAAACAGTTTGGACTATTTGGATGACTATTGAGTTCTAGTGTTTTTCAGCAATAGTGGTCTTGCTGCTCCAGGTCCAAACTAAAGAAGCATGTCTCGGTGAATCAGCTACATCTAGGGAAAGTGGAAAATGTTGTAAATTAGATTTTTCGCTAAACTATTCCTTAAAAACACAAATAAAATGGAGTTATATGGTTTGGATAAGACAGTAATAAAGGCCACTAGGCTGTTAATTGTCCTTTAGATTCTATAACAGCACTGCATGATGGTAATGCAGTATGTGGTAATGAGATACAGAATTCAGAACAAATGCTGTGCCTGTGGGTGAGTGGTTTACTGACCAGTCAGCTCTCTCTTTTGTTCTCTCTCTCTCTGCCTCCTGCCAGCTCTATAATACAGGTGGCGGATATCTAACCCTTGGCTGCGCACTCCTCTTCATCTGTCCATTCGCACGCTGTGCCCACTCCTTGAGTGGAAAATCACTACTTTATCCCTGCACATATCCTACAAGCGTACACTGCACCCTCTTCAACCTGTGAAGATAAGGGCCTGACGGAGAGAAATGAAGGCATTGTGACCTTTTGCTGGCAATGAAGTTGAGACCATTGCACCAAACAAACAGGGGCAGGGGAAGTGTCTGACACTCATTTCAGTCGAGTGGGATAAAGCGCCTCTATTCCTTTCCATCCTATTAATGTGACTGAATGAAACTGGGTCTAGTGCCCATCTCCTTAGACAAAGAAGCAGTAAATGGCGAGCTTTGATAGGTATTATTCTTGAATGCCCCAAATGGACTTGACTAAGGCCAGTGAATTCCATCTCGATGCGCCCATATCATTCCATGTAGTGAGAAAATGACTCTTCTTCTTTTAGAGTTTATAGCAGTCAGTTTCTGTTTGTGCTGTTTTGGTTCAATTTTTGTTTTGCTCAGTACTCCAGCACACTGGAAACAGACTGTGAGTTTAAAGTCAGCTTTACTTTAGAGGAATACGCCAGCCAAATTTGGTCTGACCAAGTCCAGATTGAGTTGTCATATTGTCATACAGTCAGGTTCATATACACCGATCAGGCATAACATTATGACCACCTCCTTGTTTCTACGCTCATTGTCCATTTTATCAGCTCCACTTACTATATAGGTGCACTTTGTAGTTCTACAGTTACAGACTGTAGTCCATCTGTTTCTCTGCATACTTTGTTAGCCCCCTTTTAACCTGTTCTTCAGTGGTCAGGACCCCCCTGAACCCTCACAGAGCAGGTACTATTTGGGTGGTGGATCATTCTCAGCACTGCAGTAACACTGATGTGGTGGTGGTGTGTTAGTGTGTGTTGTGCTGGTATGAGTGGATCAGACACAGCAGTGCTGCTGGAGTTTTTAAACACTGTGTCCACTCACTGTCCACTCTATTAGACGCTCCTACCGTGTCAGTCCATCTTGTAGATGTAAAGTCAGAGGTGATAGCTCATCTGCTGCTGCACAGTTTGTGTTGGTCATCCTCTAGTCCTTCATCAGTGGTCACAGGACGCTGCCCACATGACGCTGTTGGCTAGATATTTTTGGTTGGTGGACTATTCTCAGTCCAGCAGTGACACTGAGGTGTTTAAAAGCTCCAGCAGCACTGCTGTGTCTGATCCACTCAGACCAGCGCAACACACATTGACACACCACCACATCAGTGTTACCGCAGTGCTGAGAATGATCCACCACCCAAATAGTACCTGCTCTGTGAGGGTCCATGGGGATCCTGACCACTGAAGAACAGGGTTAAAGGGGGCTTGTGATGGTCATCCTCTTGTCCTTCATCAGTGGTCACAGGACATTGCCCACAGGACGCTGTTGGCTGAATAAACTCCAGCACTGCTATGTCTGATCCACTCGTACCAACACAACAGGGTCCATGGGGGTCCTGACCACTGAAGAACAGGGTAAAAGAGGGCTAACAAAGTATGCAGAGAAACAGATGGACTACAGTCTGTAACTGTAGAACTACAAAGTGCACCTATATAGTAAGTGGAGCTGATAAAATGGACAATGAGCGTAGAAACAAGGAGGTGGTCATAATGTTATGCCTGATCATTGTACATGTATATATTGGCTGTCTATTACAGCATATAAGAGTTGAAATGAAAGTTTAAAGTTCAGACTTTCAGCCTTAATTTGAGTTTATTTACCTCCAGATCAGGTAAACGGTGAGCACTCCATTTTTAGGGTCTCTAAAGGAATCGGAAAAACTTACAACAATGAATTTAATGGTCATATTTAATATTTGGTTGCAAATCCATTGCATTCATTGACAGCCTGAAACCCACAGACACTAGGTTTGTTCCCTGGTGATGCTCTACCAGGCCTTTACTGTAGCTGTCTTTAGTTCCGGCTTGTTCTTGAAGCGTTTTATCTTCGGTTTTGCCTTCAGTACGTGAAATCCATGCTCGATTGAATAGAGGTCAGGTGAATATCTCGGCCATTACAGAACGTTCCATTTCTTTGCCTTTAAAAGTCTTGTTAGTCTGAACTGTGAAGCACCACGCAGTTCTGGATCTGAGCAGATCATATCGCTCTATACACTTCACAATCGATTCTGCTGCTTTAACCAGCAGTCGCATCATCAATTACAAGGCAATCAATTCCATTGGCAGCCATACATGCCCACACCATGACACTACCTTCATGGATCATGAGCAGGTTCTTCTATTCTCCACCCTCTTCTCTTCCCATCATTCTGTTAGAAGTTGATCTTTGTCTCATTTATACCATTCCTATGATTGTCACTGAAATATATTTTTGTAGGAAAAAATATTTTGGTAATGATAAACGTGACAAGAAGAAAAACAAAGGTCTATTAACTGCACATGTACGACCCCGAACTACTTCTCGTGTCTCAGACAGTCCTCTGATCTACTCAGACTCTGAGTTTACTGCTGATAATCACAAATTTAAGCTAAAACAAATAATAAAAAAGAGGCGACAAACTAACCATGTGGTCTGTGCATGCTGCCTGAGATGAAAGAGTCGGAGGAGGGATGGAAAACACGAAAAAAGGCGCAATTCTAATCCACTACGCCGCGTGGACTTAGAACTTTCCCTCAAAATCACACAAACAGACCCTAAAACATATTGCATATTATTGTACAATTAATAATATTTAGTCCTGGCTTTCAGTTTACATTGATTTTGAGTGTTAAACATATCTGATATTAAATACAACTCAATTTGTAAATAAAAATAAAGCCTGTCTTGCTGTGTATGAGTGTTTTAACACTCAGCATGAATCCAAAAGGACAGAAAATTAATAAAAAATATGGCTGCCTTATGCTAGTTGTTTATTTTTGCTCAATTATAACCAATAGAATGAATCACCATCACAATTATTGCACTTTCACCTCACAGATACTCCAGACTAACAATTTCTGGAAAGGTATCTGAGGTGCAACTTGTTTTCAAGATCTGTAAAGGCAAAAATGTACAAAATTGTGCAGGTGTTGATAAAAAATTAGCCAAATTCATAAAAAAATATCAAAATTCTGTTAGCATTCACACATCAAATAGTGGCATATCTGTGTAGGCCAGGGTCTGGACGAAATTAACAACATATAGCATGTGTGACTGTCTTGTGTAAATACTTTATAATTGCAATTGTGATTGTAATTGACCTAAATACCAATTACCCCAAATTACTCTAGGGTTCTAAGGGTCATTTACTGTAATGGTAATTGGAAACAATTGAATTTATAAAGGCAAGGCAGGTGAGTGCTTCATTTATGAATAATGTTACATTTAATGCACGTAAAAATATTTAAAATATGAGAAACATCATATTGTGTTACATCATACAATGGTTCACAACAAGCATGAGTAGTCAATCAAGCTTATGATGTTCATGACATGCAAGACTCAAACTTAAAGGTAATCACTGAAACAGTAAACAATACAGCTACACAATTCAACTTTTTGAGCCAAGACCTTCTATTTCCCCAGGAGGAAACACACAAAATGACACAACATTTCTGACTGTAAAGCGTTTGTGTTTGGCTTAAATTCAAGTTCTTTTGGTGAATGTTTTAAAATTCCAATAGCAATTTCAAAACGTCACTCAATAGCTGCGTTCCAAAGCCTAGGCTGCAGCCGAGGTAGTGCAGGTCCTCGGTAGGACTGTCTCCTTAGTAGCCTATTGGTCACACAAATGGAGCAGTCCTAACGAGGCTGTGTGGTGATGTCACTAGGAAGGTCCCGCCTCTTGCTATTGCAGCGAGAAACTTGTGAGGGAACTGTAGAGAGAAAATGGAGCCCGTTGCATTGTGTTTGTTGCTGTGGTAGCTAATATGCCAACAAGCTTATGTAGTATGATAAACTACAAATATACAAAAACGTCTGATTAAAATACGATATTTGGGTGAATGTTTTAATTATTCAGTTATTTTACACTTTATAAGGCTATGAAGACGAATTTAGGGACGTGAACAACTTACAATTTAACAACAAGCTCTGCTCCAACGGCTTCGTTTTCCATTTTTGTGATGTTTTTTTTTTTTCCATTTGCATAGTTTGTGCGCACAGAATTACGGGTAACCAAAGACCTGGAAGAAAACATCTGCTGCGTCCTTGAAAAGCCCTCAGAACATAGGCTGCATTTCTATGCTGTATACAAAGGATCCTTCACTGCGGCCTACCTGCTGCGCTGCAGCCTAGACTTAGGAACACAGCCTGTATGAAGTAATGGGTCTTTATAAGCTGAATAAAGGCATTACTAGGCAGGAAAATGTTCTCCTATAAGTAAACTGAATGGTCTGCTTTAAGTAGCAGACCCTTTCTGATGGACCAACACCACAAATTTGGACGTTTGATAGCGTAAACAGATGATAATCACAATAATGTTGATAGAAGTAATAGGAGATGAGGTTGGCTGTCAGGCTAGCTGAGTGCTGAGCTCTGGCTCAATGCGCAGTACGCCTTCATGTATACAGACACTCTGCATTAGCTTAGAGACATGATATCATAGGCGTGGAAGATTATATGGAAAAATGTTAGCGCATAATTTCAAAAGGCCATCCAGCCTCTTTTTTTGTGCCAGCCATTCCAGCATTTTAAGTAGTCTCTGCCTGCCAGTATTATACAGAATGATTACCATAGACGATTGTTTCAAAGTATTTACCTATACTTAGTAAAAGAACAGAAACCCAACCCCCAAAACCTTTAAAAGAAAGATGAGCAGCTCCTTGTGTTTTAAATCTAACTTAAGTTCTCTGTTTTTAAGTACAGGAAAAGTTCTGTCCATGGTGATCAATCATACGCTACAGGTACGGCAGACAGATCAGGTGTAAAACGTGTGTGTGTTCCTTTAAGGCAACACATTTTCAGAGCAACTGTTTGCACGTAAATGCCCCCACAGTCAGAGGAAGAACTGCTTGTTGCTGGCTCTATCCAGGCATGGATTACATTTTAATATATTAACTAGGCTGCCGCACTGCCGGAGAAGAGCGCTCAGCGTAGATCAGTTCAGCTGTGTGCGGCAGATACGAGCAGAAAGATGTCAGGCTGCTGTTGACTGCTTCAAAGAGAGCTTCAGCCCAGTACACATACACAGAGCCAGCTGAGGGCCATGAGCACAAACTTCAAACAGAAACTTTAATAACAGACGCCCAAATAAATCTCTCCTTCTTTATTTATTCATTTTACACTCTCTCTCTCCCTCCCTCTCGCTCTCTCCCTCTCTGTCCCTATCTATCTCTCTCTCCCTCAATCTCTCTATCTCTCTGTTCTTGTTCTCTTGCTCTGTTTTTTTTTTCTTCATCCACTCTTTCTTCCTCTTGCTCTCTTGTTTTTACTTCTCGCTCTCTTGTTTTTACTTGTCGCTCTCTCTTGCGCTGTCTCTCTGTGCTGTCTTTTTTCTCTGTCTGTTTTTCTTTCTCTCTGTTTGTCTCTCTCTTGTTCTCCATCTTTCCCATTCTCTTTCTCCATCAACCTTTCTCTCTGTTACTCTCTATCTCTCTGTCTCCCTCTTGCACTCTTGATTCTTTCGCTCTGCCTCTCTTTCTCAATTTCTCTCTCTCTGTCTGTCTCTCTGTTCTTGTTCTCTTGTTCTCCCTCTCTTCCTCTTCCACTTTCTCTCTTGTCCTCCATCTCTCTCTCTCTGTCACTGTGCTCCTTTTCTGTCTCTTTGTTTTTCTTTCTGTCTCTGCTCTTTCTTTCCTTCCCTGTCTTTTTCCAACTTTCACTCTTTTTCTCTTACCTTATTCCACTCTAGTTCTCTGTTCCTCTCGCTCAGTGCTGTACTTTCTTTCTCTTTCATCTTTCTTCTTTCTCTTACTCTGTTTCTCTCTCTCTTGTTCTCTATCTCTCCCACCCTCTTTCTGTCAACCTTTCTCTCTGCCCTCTGTCTCGCTGTCCCTCTTCCACTGGCTTCTCTTTCTCTCTTTATCTCTCTGTCCCTTTTCCACTCTCTCTCTCTCTCTCTCTCTCTCTCTCTCTCTCTCTCTCTCTCTCTCTCTCTCTCTTTGTTCTCTTGCTCTTTTTGTCTGTCTGTGTCTTCCTCTTGCACTCTCTCTTTCTCTTGGTCTCTTGTTTCACTTTCTCTCTTGTTCACCATCTCTCTCCCTCCTCTCTCTGTTCTTTTTTCTCTCTGTCTCTTTGTTCTTTCTTTCTTTCTTTTTCTCTTACCCTCTGTTTCTCTCTCTCTTGTTCTGTCTCTCCCAGCCTCTTCCTTTGTCAACCTTCCTCTTTTTTATTGTCTCTCTACCCTCTCTCTATCCCTTCCTCCTTCTTCCACGCTCTCTATTTCTTTCTCTGTATGTCTCTGCTCTCTTTCTCCCTTTACCTCTGTCTCCTTCTTCCATTCTTGACTCTTTCTTTCTCTCTCTCTTTCTCTCTCTCTCTCTCTCCCTCTCTCCTGTTGCTGGCTCTTTGCTGCAGTGCGTACAGGGCCGCCTCTGTTGCAGTGCAGTACTCCCAGCAGTGCTCTTCATCAACCATCCCATCTCCCCCTTGTTCTGCTAACACAGCAGCCCACTGCCACGCAGCCTTGCACTCTATTCCACAACCTGTGCTGCATTCTGCATTCTGCACGCTGCAGATACTGTCCTGATGAAGAATGGTCGCTGTCTGAACGCTGTAATGCCTACAAAGCAGAGGAAACAATGCAGCAAACAATGTTTGGATGCATAATTTGTATACAGTGCAGTCTTCTGTAGGTAATCACATAGTGGCATGATTTGTGTGGCTTTGGCTCAATGGATTTAAAAAGAAGCTTTTAAATTCAAGTGAGCTTTAATTCAAAGGAATACTCCAGCATTTTCAGCCACACTTCTACCTATGTGCTGATAATAGAAACCAGTAGGTACTTGTCCTTTGGCTTCTATTATACTGTAAGTGTGCTGGATTCAACAAGTTTTTCCTATGAAATGTACTTTACTTACAGCTGTACGGAAGTGCTTTTCTGATGTGGAAGAAAACCCATTATTCTCCACTGCAGCACAGCTCAATCCAAGGTGTGTATATACTCATACCCGGTCTGAAAAAATGGTATTGATGCATCTCTAATGGCTACTGTCACAACAAACCTGCATCATCATAAGGAACTTTTCAAGGAATGAAATCTGTATCTATTTGTTTTTGTAGGCCTACATATTATACCTATACTTGCAATCTCTGGCTAAGAAAAAATACTTTTAATATATTGTATATTATGTTAACAAATTTTTGGCAAAGTGATGAGCCTCAACCCATCTGTGCTGCTTTAATGTAGGTCAAACAAAATTTACTAATCATTGCTTTCTGTTTTTATTAGCATTTCACACACTCTCCAAATGTTTTTGTGTACAGTATGTACAGGAAAAGCTGTTCAGGGAATATTTATTATTTTTCTTACAGCCTTAAAGTGCACAACATGCTTGCAGCTATTAATAGATTTTATATTTAAACACCTCAGTGTCACTGCTGGACTGAGAATAGTCCACCAAACACAAATATCCAGCCAACAGCATCCTGTGGGCAGTGTCCTGTGACCACTGATGAAGGACTAGAGGATGACCAACACAAACAGTGCAGCAGCAGATGAGCTATCGTCTCCGACTTTACATCTACAAGGTGGACTGACAAGGTAGGAGTGTCTAATAGAGTGGACAGTGAGTGGACACAGTGTTTAAAAACTCCAGCAGCATTGCTGTGTCTGATCCACTCGTACCAGCACAACACACACTAACACACCACCACCACGTCAGTGTTACTACACTGCTGAGAATGATCCACCACCCAAATAGTACCTGCTCTGTGAGGGTCCATGGGGGTCCTGACCACTGAAGAACAGGGTAAAAGGGGGCTAACAAAGTATCAGAGAAACAGATGGACTACAGTCTGTAACTGTAGAACTACAAAGTGCACCTATATAGTAAGTGGAGCTGATAAAATGGACAACGAGACATCACATTTCCATACTGTACAGCTCTAAGTGAAAATATTTGTTGGTCATCTACTGTGGTCTTCTTTTTGTCAGGCACATTGCTAAGCTCACCAGTACATTCTTGCATCTCAAAAATGTGATTTTGAAATTTCTAATTGATTGATTCTGACAGTCTGTTTTACCCCAACTTATATTATTTTGATCTTCATGTTGCAAAAGTCACATCTAGAGTGATCTCTTTTCTTAGCATTGCATAATCTAAGCATGCACCCACTCACAGCCACCAAAGAACTAAACCGCTCATTTTATTAGGTTCCCTATATTAGGAGGACTACATATAAAAGGGTAATCCTCATTAAAGCTGGCAGAAGTGGTTATTTTTTCCATTCATACAGAGGTGGGTGTTATCTGGGCCATGATCAGGAAATTTGAATAATATACTGATTTAAGCTTTGTCTAAACCTTTTTTTTTCGGCACCCATGAGACGTGATTAATTCTGTTATTGGGTTTCCTAATTTGTTTACAGACCTAATGTAGATGATAATTTAGCTCAGGCAGTCCTGAGTGGCTTATTGACTGAAGAGAATCTAGTTTCTGAATCCACCGGAGCCCACAGTTCATAAAGGTTACCTTTGAATTTGATTATCAACCTTAAAACGAGTAATTAAGCTGTTTTCACAAGTACTGACTGTCATCTCCCACTGGCTTGATGATTAAAGTCCCTGCTGCCCTACAAGGAGTTCGGAAAAAATGAGAAGAGATGAGAAGGAGGCGGGTGAGAGAGGATAGAGTGAGCAGTTCTTGCGTGGGTAGTCGACACAAGGGCGGATAGTCAGATATGTTTATAAGGAAAGGTATTACAGGTTTGAGAGGTGAGAGGGTGAGAGAGAGAGAGAGAGAGAGAGAGAGAGAGAGAGAGAGAGAGAGAGAGAGTGAGTGAGAGTGAGTTTCAGGCACAGCTTTTCTCCTGAACTTCAACAATTACATAACGCCATTAAACGAGCCACTAAGGCCAAGTCTTACCAGCTTATTCCACAGCTGGTACATTATATCATGCCCTCATCTTGACGACATAGGAACATCTGCATTTCCTAGGATTTGTTTAAGGTTTAGGATCAAATCAAATCAAATCAAATTTATTTGTATAGCGCTTTTTACAACTGATGTTGTCACAAAGCAGCTTCACAGAAATCCGTTTAGAACAAAGTTTCAACATGAAATGTAAATCCTCCAGGTGAGCAAGCCAGGGGCGACAGTGGCAAGGAAAAACTCCCTCAGTTGAGGAAGAAACCTTGGGAGGAACCAAGGCTCACATGGGGGGACCCATCCTCCTCTGGTCAAACTACGTACAAAATTATTGTTCTACTAATATTAATAGTAATAGTAGTAATAGTTAGGAGACTTCAGTGTAGAGTGGGCAGCCAGTCCAAGGCAGGTGGCGGTGACTGGGTTGTGGGTAACTGGTCTGAAGCGGGTACAAAGTACCTTTTAGGACAAAGGCAACAGTGGCTGCCAGTCAGACAATAAGGAGTTCATCCCAGGTGAGACCATGAGTAGTTGAAAGGATTAAGAACATAAACATGTTGATGGATCACCAACAGTAATCATGTTAACTCATAGACTGGGACTAAAAGCTTAATATTTGTGTACATGTCTGCTAATACCTTTTCTTCAGTATATACAGGTGAATCCAAGTTTGAAAACCCTCAAATTGCCAAATTGTATGTTTTGTTGATTTTCTAAGTGAAAACAAGTTAACACATCCTCTATAGGCAACAAACTTAAATATGGCATTTTTCTGCAAATTTTAGTGCACTATTTCTATTTACACTGATCAGGCATACCATTATGACCACCTCCTTGTTTCTGCGCTCATTGTCCATTTTATCAGCTCCACTTACTATATAGGTGCACTTTGTAGTTCTACAGTTACAGACTGTAGTCCATCTGTTTCTCTGCATACTTTGTTAGCCCCCTTTTACCCTGTTCTTCAGTGGTTAGGACCCCCATGGACCCTCACAGGGCAGGTACTATTTGGGTGGTGGGTCATTCTCAGCACTGCAGTAACACTGACGTGGTGGTGGTGTGTTAGTGTGTGTTGTGCTGGTACGAGTGGATCAGACACAGCAGTGGTGCTGGAGTTTTTAACTGAACAAAGGTGAACATTAAAACACAAAATATGAATAGGAATATACTTTCACTCTTAGGAATTTCTAGGGGTGCCAACAAAACTGGCACACCAAGATTTAAGAAAAATCTATAAGAAATATAAGAAATATTTCATGACAAGATTTGTTTTTTTCTTTCAATTGTTACACTTTAAATAATAAAGGTTGTTTTTTTTGTTTGTTTTTTTTTGGCTAAAATTTTGAAAAGTTTTTAAACACCTCAGTGTCACTGTTGGACTGAGAATAGTCCACCAACCAAAAATATCCAGCCAACAGCGTCCCATGGGCAGCGTCCTGTGACCACTGATGAAGGACTAGAGGATGACCAACACAAACTGTGCAGCAGCAGATGAGCTATCATCTCCGACTTGACATGTACAAAATGGACTGACAAGGAGGAGTAGGAGTGTCTAATAGAGTGGACAGTGAGTGGACACAGTGTTTAAAAGCTCCAGCGGCACTGCTGTGTCTGATCCACTCAGACCAGCACAACACACACTAACACACCACCACCACGTCAGTGCTACTGTGATGCTGAGAATGATCCACCTCCCAAATAGTACCTGCTCTGTGAGGGTCCATGGGGGTCCTGACCACTGAAGAACAGGGTAAAAGGGGGCTAACAAAGTATGCAGAGAAACAGATGGACTACAGTCTGTAACTGTAGAACTACAAAGTGCACCTATATAGTAAGTGGAGCTGATAAAATGGACAATAAGTGTAGAAACAAGAAGGTGGTCACAATGTTATGTCTGATTGGTGTATTTGATCACCACTTAAAAATAAAAGGCATTATGGATGTTAATTTTTAGGATGAAATCATTCTCAATGTTAAACAGCTTTCTCAGTCATCATGAAATCATCTACAGCTGAATTTAACATTCTGGGCACAATTTCCTCTAAACTGTCTTTATTTTTCACAGCTTCCTATAAATTAGCTAAAACATATAAAGTTGTAGAGTAGTAGCCTGAACATAGAGCCATTTGGTACATGTATGTTGAACGAATTGATTTTATATTACTTTTACTTATATTATTGAAAACAGTGAATCCAAAGTGTTAAATAGTGATTCCAAACTTTTGAATTGCAGTGTAACTTCAGAATAACTCAGCCAGTTTAGGATGTTTTCCATGTAATTTACTGTATGATAAGCCTTCGTACATAACAAGCCTGAGAATTTAAGGGGCTAATACATGACCATGTTAACATGACTACATCTTGAATAATACATTAGAAGAGAGGATATACTTTAAGATGAAACATCATGTTTACTGGGTAACATAATTGGCATTTTTAATATTAACAAGCCCATATGGAAGTCTTGTGCACTCCATTACAGTAACGATGTTTTATTCCAGTACTGTTATTGTAATTAATAAAACAGTATCATTATTGATCATTATTTAATCCACTCTTGGCCAAGACTCAACTCCTCACCAAATATTTGGATAAAAGGCAATGACATAAGTTCTTTAATCGTACATTTTTTTTTCTGAGGAAATCATGTTGTAAACATGTTGCGAACTTAGCAGTTCTAAATCTTTTCCTACAATGCTTTTAATGAGACAGTAGAACACATGACAAATGATCTGAGACCATTCCTCCATACAGAACCTCTCCAGATCCTTCAGAATCCCAGGTCCATACTGTGGATTCTCCTTTTCAGGTCATCCCACAGATTTTCTATTAGGTTTAGGTCAGGGTACTGGGTTGGCCATAGCAAAACCTTAATTCTGTGATCAGTGAACCATTTTTGTGATGGTTTTAAAGCATGCTTTGGGTCATTGTCCAGCTGGAAGATCCAAACTATGGCCTAGTTCAAGCTTCCTGGCCACGGCAGTCGGGTCTGTGATATGCATCTGAATAAATTGCCCAGGGCCTTTGGAAGAAAACAGCCCCACAGTATCACAGATCCACCACCATACTTCACAGTGGGGATGGGGTACTTTTTTGCACAGCTATTTTTGTATCCATGCCAAACTCACCTCTGATCCCTGGACATTCTTTGTCCACTTGAACCATCCCCCTCACTGTGTGTGGGGACAGTATGGACATATGTCCTCTTCTTGGCAGATTCTCATCTCCATCTCCAGTTGTTTTAAGATTCTTAATTAATGTACTGATAGTGTAAATGAGCATTTTCAACTGTTTAGATATTTTCTTGTGGCCATTTTCTGATTAGTGTAGCCTTTTCTTGTACATCACTGTTGTTTTCTTTGGTCTTTCTCATATTGATGAATGACTAAGCGGATTTGGCTTTACTTTCATCTTATATATATATATTCCCCAGTGAAACCAGAAGTCATGACTGACAATTGAAGTGTTCCTAATCATTCAGATGAACATTAAAACACAAAATATGAATAGGAATATACTTTCACTCTTAAAAATTTCTAGGGGTGCCAAAAATCTTTTGCACACATAGATTTAAGAAAAATATTTATTTCATGACAAGATTTGTTTTTTTCTTTCAATTGTTACACTTTAAATAAAGGTTGTTTTTTTTTTGTTGTTAAAATTTTGAAGGAAAGATCAAAGGGATAATTAATTAAGAATATTTTTTACAGCTCATTTTGCTAGTGATTACCAGGGGTGGCAATATTTGTGGAGGGCACTGCATATAATCCCATTTCCAAAAATGTTGGGATGCTGTGCAAAGTGTTAAAATAAAAAGAGAAAGCATTGATGTGCAAAATCATATATATATATATATATATATATATATATATATATATACTTGATTGAAGGTAGTACAAAAACAACGTCCCATGTTTTTGGAAACAAGGTTGTAAATGGACCAATAAAAATGCTCCAAAATCATTTGTAATAAAATCTATTTACATTAACATTAAAAGGTCAGAGCATTGCATTCTCCTGTAAATTTGCTATTTTGGAGATACTTGTTTTTCTTAGGACAGTGACGATATGCACGGTTTATTTACTGAGTTTAACATATTGCGCAAGACAACAACATCTGTACCATAGCTAAATGTATGTTTTACCATTTTTTTCAATATGGTAATATGGCTAATATGTCCATATTATAAAGCTCTAAAATTTGCCGAAAAATGCCATGTAATTGGACCAGGAGTGCATATGACTGCACATATAGATGAAAATACATGAAAGGGTACTGCGCAGGTGTGAAATGTTCCCTAAATTATGGAATGATTCCATCTTTATCATTCATAAATAGCAATTCTGTATCTTTCACAGTTATATGTTAAGACATCAGACATCACTACAGTTGGTTGCAGTAAATCTGCTTAGCTCTGGTAGTTGCTCACAGCGCAGGTCTGAACTCCTCCGCTGTCTCTCTTGCTGACATGCGTTCGTTGGGAGCTGTGGGAGCCTGCAGGCAGCCCAGTCTCATTTGTCATGGTTAAGAGTGGCTCTCTAGGCTGGAAGAAAGCAAAGAGGTATTAATCTCAATACCGCAACAGTCCAGCAACCAATCTGCTCTCATCACCACGTTCCTCCTCCCTCTCAGCGCTGATGCGAACCGGACAGTGGTTAATACTGGTTAACGTCACTGCTCGTTATGTAATTGTGCTAATGAAAACGACAACTGCCTGCAGATGACAGAGGAGATACCGTGGGAGTTGCAGTGCAGCTCACAGTCAGCTCAGGGCTTCGGCTCTTCTAAGACAGGTGCTACTGGGCTAGAACAATGTCTGATATTCAGCTGCCATGTGAAATGTCAGAAGCTCAAGTGTCACACTCAGGTTCTTGTCATGCTTTGGCTCATTAATATGGACATATCTGAAAATGTCTGTCTACATTAGTGGAAAACAATATTTGAGTTTTTACGTCATTTTCAAAATTGTTTTGTGTCTAAATTTGCATTGTTACAGTGGATATAAAAAGCCTACAGACCCTTTTTGAAATTGCAGGTTTTTGTATGATGTGAAGCCAGAAATTTGATATTTTTCCATCTTTAATGGAATCTTGCAACCAACAAAATTTAAGAGTAATAGAGAAATGTAAGTTGTTTGTGTAAACAGATAATTGTTAGGGACTGTACTGTAGCTGTGTTAAGATTTGAAAATGTCCACAATAAGCAGCATCAAATAATGTCTTAAAGACATCCTTAAAGAACTGCCAAAACATCTACAGAATTACACACACACACACACACACACACACACACACACACACACATTTGTCTTGTTATACATATGAGGACGTCCAAAGGTTTCTATTGATTTTTGTGTTACTGTAGCTAAATAATACTACACCCAAAACCGAAACCTAACCCTAACCTTAACCTCAGTATCCAAAAGGCAATATTTCTGCTCTTTTAGTTTTAAAAAGCAAAATGAGCAAAAATTTCATGTAGCCCTATCATAGCGAGGTCAGTAACACTTTCTATGAATGTCACCTTTGTAAGCATCTATAAACACATTCATAACATGTTATAAGGCATTCATAAGACTTCATAAACATAGCTATAAATATTTATTACAATGCATTATACGTTATAGCCATGTTTATTATGCTTTATGAATTGTTAACATAATACATTATAAGTACTGATCATAAATTATAAGAGCTCATAAGTTGTATTTGTCCGCTCTAAGTAAAGTGAAGCGTACTGTACTAAAGCCTCCTCCAGTGTTATGGGTGAGGCTTCAAGTTGAAGTATTTACTGAAGGATTTACTGAAACACTAAAACATACACAATAAAGTACATTACAGGCTTCAAATGTCAGAGTTTAAACTAGAGCTGCCATCAGTGTTTTACCCAATGTGGGAAAGGTAATGTACACCACCGTTAGCTTGGTATTTGTCTTTACTTTACGCTCTCCAAGCTGGGACTGACTTCTTTGGCACTGACATTAACACTATTTATAATGCATTATATTAACAATTCATAATGTATAATAAACATGGCTATAAAGTGTAATTCAGTGTAATTCCTTTTTATAAATATTTATACCCATGTTTATAATGCCTTATGAATACATTATAACATGTTATAAATGTGTTTATAGATGCTTACAAAGGTGACATTCATATAAAGTGTTACCACGAGGTCCTTACAAGTATAGCAATACAAGAACACACTCACACATTATCTAAATTGCTTATCCTCCTGGGTCACGCTAGGGTCGGTGCTGGGGCCAATTCCAGCAGTCATCACTGGGCAGAGGGCAGGAAACACCCTGGACAGGCCGCCAGCCCATCACAGGGCAAACACACAGACATAGAGAATACAGAATCAACTAAAACGTAAATCAGAACAATGGTATAAAATGGTACCAGAGACATGGGACGTACCATGGAGCACTGCAAAATCAGATGGAAAAATATGAGACCACAGGGGCATTGCCAAGGTCCAGAAAATCTTCAGAAGGTCATGACAGGACAAGAAGAAAAATGATCAAGAGGCCACCCAGAGATGTGTAGAAGAATCTGTAGATTATCCACTATACATCACTTTCCAACGATTTTCTGTCTACATTAGCATTTTTACATCATTTTCATTCTCAAGTTCCACTTTGAAAGTCTGAGACAACATGAAAACAACCACAGACCACGCCAACCCTGTAAATACAACACTGTGCAGACATGCGTGCAACATTCTGCATATAGTGGAATTTACTATGTGGTGCAAGACCACCTTTCGTTGTGCTGCAGTGAGAACAAAGTGTTTTGTCTTGTATGCAGGAATCCTGCATGGTTATCATACGTAGCATGTTCAACTGCAGAAGAGTGGCCAAAACAAATAGCACTGACAGTGTTATTCAAAATAACTTGTTCTCCATTTTAGATGTGTTGTGAACAGGAGTGCATGACAATGAATGGCATATCACAGGATGACAAATGTGTTTCCAAATAATTCCATGCTACAGTGTGAAAACAGAATTTTCAAATTTTATTTTCAAAATTTAAACATTAGAAATTTTGCTATTATGCTAATTTAAAAACTACAGCCTTTTCACTCTAAAGGCCATTACACATCCAACGTTGTAACGAGGCAGAATAACTCAGACGCTCGCGGTTAAAAAAAAGAGAGTGAGGCTTTAATGTTAGAGGCGTAATCCAAAATCGTGGTCCAAAAACAGGCAAAGGTCAAATCCAGCAAAGGCAAACAACACAAAAAGACAAACATAAGGCGAACAAAGTCCAAAGGGCAAAGGCAAAAGGGCGAAAGTCAAAAACAGCAAACAGAGTCGAAAACCGGAAAATCACAGTAGACAGAAGAATATAAAGCTCAGTAGCTCTTGGGAAAAGAAGCAATACCTCGCAATGAACTAGACTAAAAGCCCGGGCTTTATACTAAACTAATTATATGAAAACAGGTGAAATCAGTTAATACTCCGACGACAGAGAGCGGTGATTGGAGCGAGATGGAGGACTGAGAATCATGTGATCCCCCTGGGGGTTCTGGGAAATGGAGTCCCTAGAGACCTCAGAGCCTGAAGGATGCGTGACAAATGTGATGCGAATAAACAACACAAAAATTCATTTTTCTCTTTTGGAATTTCTGAGCTTTTCATACTGCAACAAAAACAAACAAATCACATCATTTTTTGACAACATGGAGGTCAAATGAATCCTCAAAAAGTTCTCATTGCCTGGACACAGCTGATTCACCTGCTTGGTTGTCGTCATGGCAGTGTCAAAGATGACAATAATAGGCCAGTTAGTTCAGGTCACCAGGAAAGTTTATGAAAACCGGACCAAGGGTGAATAAAATAATGTTACGTTTTTGCTGTCTCCTTTTTGGTGTGAGATATATCATCAGTCATATCAGTCATCCCATAATGTTGCCCAAATAAATCACACAAATAAATCATGCTCTGTGGCCTTAACAGTACAAGTCTGAGGAGATATACACAAGAGAACTTACCGAACCTTGTCTTATGAACTCTTACTCAACTTTAAAACACTGAAGCAAAACAGTAAAGTAGTAGTTCAGGTTACTTCTGCTTTCTTTTAATTGTATCCACAGACGATGAGGCAGGATCTGGTGAAAACTCCTCCTACAATACCATACTGGTAATATACACTGATGAGCCAAAACACTGCCTTGTAGTAAAAGTGTATGTTAAGGTCTGGGATTTATTGGACACTTGGTTCTTGTAGTTGACGTGTTGGATGCGACAGAAAAGGGCAGGCGTGAAGACCTGAGTGACTTTGACAAGGGCCAGATGGTTATGGCCAGACGGCTGGGTCAGAGCGTCTCAGAAAAGGCAAGGCTTGTGGGGTGCTCCCAATCAGCAGTGCCTATCGACTGGTCTGACAAGGGACAAACCACTAGCGACAGGGTGTTGGGTGCCCAAGGCTCATTGACGTGTGAGAGAAACTATCCAGTCTGATACAGACAGAAGGGCTACTGTGGCACAACTTTGATGATGGTTACAGGAAGAATGTGTCGCAACGTACAGTGCATCGTACCCTGCTGTGTATTTAGCTGCATAGCCACAGACCAGTCAGAGTGTCCATGCTGACCCCTGTTCCCCGTCAAACGCACCTACAATGGACACCTGAGCATCGGAATTGGATGTTGGAGCAAAAACCCGTGGAAGAAAGTAGTCTGGTCTGATGAGTCCTGTTTTCTTTTATATCATGTGGACGGCTGAGTACATGTGCACCATTGTTCTGGGGAACTGATGGCACCAGGATGCACTGTGGGATGAAGACAAGCTGGTGGAAGGAGTGTGATGCTCTGGGCAATGTCCTGCTGAGAAACCAGGTATTCATGTGGATGTCAGTGTGACACATGCCACCAACCTAATCATCACTGTGGACCAGGTACACCATATCATGGCAAGGGTGTTCCCTGATGGCAGTGAGGAAAATGCATCCTCCCGCACTGCAAACATTGTTCAAGAATGGTTTAATGAACATGGCGAAGAGTTCAGGGTGATGCCTTCCTCAAATCTCAATCCGCTCAAGCATCTGTGGAATGTGCTGGAACAATGAGTCCGATCTACCTTGCAACTTCAACTTAAAGGATCTGCTGCTGACGTGGTGCCAGATATTACAGGCCACTTTCAGAGGTCTTGTAAAGTCCATATCCCGGTGTGTTGGAGCTGTTCTGGCGGAACCAATAGCAAATTCGGCAGGTCATAATCTTTTGGCTCATCAGTATATTACCACAAATAACTCCCATCTCTGAAAGAGCCAGTTATATCCCCTTGGAATTATACGGTTCTATCTGCGTTCTAAATGGTTTTGAGATATTGAGCTTCAAAGATTTTGCATTCTAAATAGCACAACTGATATGTGGAACACGCCTGTATCCATACATTAAAAGGACAGACACCCTAAATGTATTCTAAACGTACAATATCAAAATCCTATCAAATTTATAGTTGAGTTTTTTGGATCAGGTCAAATGCAGATAGAACCTTCGAATCCTAAGAACAGTACAGAGGTCAGTTTTAGGAACATTAGTCTCCTTCAGGTTTCACAGTAACCAGCTACTGTAATAAACTGTCCCAGCAAGTACGTGTAGCAGGTCAGTCTAAAGGCAGTGTGAGGTTTTATTTTGTATCAGAAATGTGACTCTAATAGGCCAAAATGGTACCACTGACTAGCTAAAGGCTACATTAAAATCTAATGTAACAATCATTCTGCAGTCATTAATATTTTAATACAGAGGTAACTGTTCACAGATAGAACCTTATAGAACTATGTTAGAGGTTGATTTTGGAGATACATACATACATACATCATCTAAACCGCTTATCCTTCTGGGTCGCAGTGGGGTGCTGGAGCCTATCCCAGCTGTCATTGGGCGGAAGACAGGATACACCCTGGACAGGTCGCCAGTCCATCACAGGGCAGACAGACAGACATACACAGTCACACACTCACTCACCCCTAGGGGCAATTCAGCATGTCCAATCAGCCTGACTGCATGTTTTTGGACTGTGGGAGGAAACCGGAGTACCCGGAGGAAACCCACGCAGACACGGGGAGAACAGGCAAACTCCACACAGAAATGACCCTGGTCGCCCGGCCGGGAATCAAACCCAGGCCATTCTTGCTGTGAGGCGACAGCGCTACCCACTGCGCCACCGTGCCGCCCGATTTTGGAGATAAAACCTTTTTATTTTTCTCCAGGGTATATTTTGGTTCTTACATCTGAATTTACATTTTTATTTTATTTATTTATTTAAGCTCCCCTCAGATTAACAGAAAATGTGTTTTATGCTCATACACATATTGCTATATGCTTACAATTTACAGCGGCAAGCCAAAAATCTTAGACGCTCTTTGAATTTTTTTTATAAAAATAATGTTTACAGAGCAGATCACTGAAGAGACGCCATCTGTTTATAGTTTATAGCCCAGATTTGTGGAAGAATGGGTCGACTTTCAGTAGAGAAAAAATTGTGAGTTTAGCTTCTTTTATTGTAAGGGTTTAAAATTACATCACCCATCTATTTGACTGGAAAGAACACAGTTACAGCTCTCATACGACCCCCACCTTTTGAATGTAGCTCATGAAATATGAAAGTTATGAAGAAGTTATGACGAAGCGCGTTTTGGAACCACTGGTGGTCTCAAGAAGTTGAAGAGGTTAAATAAAGAGTCCAAAAATGCATACAGCCCAAAAAACACCTCACATAATGTTAAGAAGTCACAGAATAAGAATATGTGAATAATTCAATTTTGACAAAAATGTCAGATAGAGCCTTATAATTCCAAGTTGATGAAATGTATAGCTCAATGTGCAAATTTACCAAGCTTTGCAAAAAATATATTCACATAAATATGTATTCATGAAACTCAGCAACTGCTCACTGGCCTCTATAATGTGTGATTTGCATCAACAGGTTTGCTGTTGTTTCTTAATTACAGGGAAAAGCACTGAAATTATTGTTTGCTGTGGTTCATGACGCAGATATAGATGCCGTAAAATTCCTTTAATCAAGACTTACTGTTCAGTGATGACTATAAATTATTCTCTAACTAATCCCCCCAGCTATAAGACTCACAAAGTGTGGGTCTACATACGGACCACTGTAGTTTAAGAGGTTTTAACCTCTTAATAACCTCTGTTATGAAGGATTGTTTCATTTTCCAGGCAAAGTCACACGTATATACGCATGCATGCTTGTACACATGCAGAGGAAGGCAGGATGGCTTGAGTGTCAGCTCACACTAATTAAACTCATCACCATGACAACGATGAGTCACCTTGCTCCTGTCACTACCCAAGGGGCCCATAGAAAAAAAAAAAAAAATCCCAGCCAACCTCCAGACAAAAGGGTCTTATGCTGCTATGTGCAAACACCTTAAATCATCTGTCAATCAAGAAATCGAGACAAGGCAAGAGGCACACATGAAAACAGGCTGTTCTAACATTAACATAACACCAGCAGTGCACCCAGCCGACTCTGAAAAATGCATACTTAAATAGTGCTTCATGGGGTTGTGGAGTTCTGACACCTCAGGGCACCTCATATAGCAGAATGACAGCAGCGTAGCAGTGATAACAGTGATGTGTAAGAAACTCTGGAACCTGCAGTAACTGTGGCAGTGAAGGAATTGTAAAATATCCAGTATGAAGTACAGTCATATGCAAATGTTTGAACACATCTGGTCAAATGACATGTTTTGTGGACTTTTTAGAGTAAAAGTTTGAAAAAAAACACAAATAAAACATAAAATGTGCCATAACTTTTGCCACATTTATTTACACATTTATTTTTTCTCAATTCAGCAATAAACAATACTTGTGCATTAAAATTTCCAAATATGTGTTCTCTCCAGGAGACATGTTAACTTATTCCCACTTAGAAAATCACTGAAACATGTAAGTACAAAGCCAGGCGCCCAAACCTTAGCAAATGACTGTATATGGACAAATTAAACAGATTTAAACTGTGGTTTAAAAAACAATAATTAGGTACTCAGACCTCAGCTATTTACAGAAATTGTTTAATGATCTTTTTAAACCCAAGGCATTAATGGATATTATCCAAAATATTACTTATATGACATTATCTTTTGGGAGCTGTCTGATAACCCCAACCTCCTGTGGAAGTAATACTTTTTTTTCCAAAGTTGTTTTAAAAGTAAAGTTGAAAGATTCAGATTTATCACGTTTACATTTTAAATAATTAAAAAAAAACTTTCTTCAGCTGCCACATTTTCATTTCACTACACAAAATGTTTTAGTCTATTTTAGCATCTATTTAATACCCCTGCATTGTAGAGCAGTTACTGAGACTGCATCCTTGTCCTTCATGGCCACAGGAAAAATATAAAACATAAAAAGCAGTTCTGTTTTTCATACATATACATGTACACTGACCAGGCATAACATTATGACCACCTCCTTGTTTCTACGCTCATTGTCCATTTAATCAGCTCCACTTACTATATAGGTGCACTTTGTAGTTCTACAGTTACAGACTGTAGTCCATCTGTTTCTCTGCATACTTTGTTAGCCCCCTTTTACCCTGTTCTTCAGTGGTCAGGACCCCCATGGACCCTCACAGAGCAGGTACTATTTGGGTGGTGGATCATTCTCAGCACCTCAGTAGCACTGATGTGGTGGTGGTGTGTTAGTGTGTGTTGCGCAGGTACGAGTGGATCAGACACAGCAGTGCTGCTGGAGTTTTTAAACAATGTGTCCACTCACTGTCCACTCTATTAGACACTCCTACCGTGTCAGTCCACCTTGTAGATGTAAAGTCAGAGACGATAGCTCATCCGCTGCTGCACAGTTTGTGTTGGTCATCCTCTAGTCCTTCATCAGTGGTCACAGGACTCTGGTCACAGGACTCTGCCCACAGGACGCTGGATATTTTTGGTTGGTGGACTATTCTCAGTCCAGCAGTGACACTGAGGTGTTTAAAAACTTTTCAAAATTTTAGAAAAAAAAAAAAAAAAAACTTTATTTAAAGTGTAACAATTGAAAGAAAAAAACAAATCTTGTCATGAAATATTTCTTATAGATTTTTCTTAAATCTTGGTGTGCCAGTTTTGTTGGCACCCCTAGAAATTCTTAAGAGTGAAAGTATATTCCTATTCATATTTTGTGTTTTAATGTTCACCTTTGTTCAGTTAAAAACTCCAGCAGCACTGCTGTGTCTGATCCACTCATACCAGCACAACAGTGTGTCAGTGTTACTGCAGTGCTGAGAATGATATAATGATCACAGTCCAGCAGTGACACTGAGGTGTTTAAAAACTCCAGCAGCACTGCTGTGTCTGATTCACTCAGACCAGCACAACACACACTAACACACCACCACGTCAGTGTTACTACACTGCTGAGAATGATCCACCACTCAAATAGCACCTGCTCTGTGAGGGTCCAGGGGGGTGCTGACCACTGAAGAACAGGGTAAAAGGGGGCTAACAAAGTATCAGAGAAACAGATGGACTACAGTCTGTAACTGTAGAACTACAAAGTGCACCTATATAGTAAGTGGAGCTGATAAAATGGACAATGAGCGTAGAAACAAGGAGGTGGTCATAATGTTATGCCTGATCGGTGTATATATCAAATACATATTGCTGCTGTAGGAGGCAAAAACACTCTTAACTTTCAAAGGAAGTTAATGCAAAGAGATTTTATTCCAAGTGGGCATTTCTTTTGGTCCATTCATCATGAAATTTGTACATAAAGGACAGCTCGTGTGTTAAAATGATGTGGAGAAATCAAAATTGACAAAAACATGGTTTTCTTTGGACAGTGACAATATATTTGAAGGAGGGATTGCAAAACATGGAAGAATGGTATAAAAAGTAGATGGAGATATTACATGAAATAACACACTCATGGCAAGATTAGTGCCGTTTTACCTCCACCTCTTAAAACGTGTTGTTCACAGACCTCCTTTAATAATGGCAACAGACTCAGCACAGGCATAATATTAGAGTAACACCTTTTAAACTCATGGGAACAAATGTACGTATGTGAGAAAACACATGACGTCTGCATGCTGTGATATGGCTGATATGAGTATGCATGCGCAGTCTATGTTATCATTTCACAAACTCTATTATCTTGAATAACATCTCTGTGGAATGTTTCGGTGGGAAAGAACTTCTTTTATTGACACCGCTCCCTCTTCATGACTGAACTTTCATTTTCTGTTTTGCCTCAACCTTATTGATGGCTCCATTATTTCACTGCTTCTTTTAAACCCTGCAATTAGTGTGATAAGCTGCATTCTCGGAAAATCGAACAAATTCAGACACATTGTTAGTGCCTATTGAGGTTGTATCACCTTCCCGCCTACATACATCTGACCCAGAGATTGCTGTCATTGTGCTTCATTGTAGACACCCCTCAAGTAGTGTTACCTTTTTTTACTTCAAGTACTCTTTGACCATTTCTACTGATCCATTCCTTATGAAAAGTGTACACAATGTAAGGGACAGCTGGGCAATGCTGGGAAAACAGTGATGTGACAGTGGGGTCACATCCTACACAATATCCTACACAATTCAAAACATCTGCTGATAAACAAAACCATCTGTTTTACAGGAGACATAAATCAGTCATAACTCTCTCCATCGGAAGGCTTTCTTACCAAATAAAGCTTGGAGCGAAGAGATTTGTCTTTGTTTGGATTTTGTAAACTGGGGAATGACTCCCTACTGAGGCTATAACCGAACAAACAAGCCTGAACACACAGCAAAGCTCGGCGGGATCAGCGGGCAGAGCCTTTGCTGCTTACCCAGATGTGTATTCCCTCATAATGCATTCAGATACCCACACAGGTGAGTTGATTCGAGATTCGGGACACATCCCGCTAATGAAAATTAATTTACTCTCATCGGCCGGCGGATCTCATTCACTTTGGGGAAGATATGCAGGATCTGAGGCAGCGGGCAAGGCAATTTATTCATGCGTGACATATCCGTCCCGGCCTGCGCGGGTCAAGCAAATAAAATTGCAAATTGATTCTTTCTCCCTAATTGGAAGGCAGTGTGTATGGGGTGGAGGCAGATGTGCTGCATCAAAAAGCTGCCGGCTTCAATCAGTGTCAAGAAGGACTTTGATGCTTCTGTCCGCGTCAAACTGAAGAACACTGCAAAGTTTTTTTGATGAGGCTCCAAACTGCACAAAAAGTAACTCTCACCACTCAGAGCTAAGTGTCTTTGCTTTTGTGCTGCTAATGAGATGAGGTTACTCATACGCTGCTAGCACTTGGTACCAGCAAAGGGTTTTGCAGCACTTACTCTTAATTTTTGACATTGCATGGGATTGTTTTTGTGGGGTACATAGCACATAGCTTACATTACTGATAATAATTTCCACAAAACCTCAGACACCAGTCATATGGCATTATCATTGCATGCTAAAACTGCAAGTGAACACACACGGCGCACTGTGCCAAAACTGAGTGTTGGTGTGCAGGAGTGTTTAGTCAAGCAGCTAGCCTAACAGTTAGCCTTCACTACCTTTATCTATACCAACAATGCACAATTATTATCCATCTGCAGTACACAGCATCAACATCTGCAATTTCTATTAATAATGTTTGTTTTTGTGTTGATATACACTGATCATTGAGCAAAACGTTATGACCACCTCCTTGTTTCTACACTCATTGTCCATTTTATCAGCTCCACTTACTATTTAGGTGCACTTTGTAGTTCTACAGTTACAGACTGTAGTCCATCTGTTTCTCTGATACTTTGTTAGCCCCCTTTTACCCTGTTCTTCAGTGGTCAGGACCCCCATGGACCCTTACAGAGCAGGTACTATTTGGGTGGTGGATCATTCTCAGCACTGCAGTAACACTGACGTGGTGGTGGTGTGTTTGTGTGTGTTGTGCTGGTACGAGTGGATCAGACACAGCAGTGCTCCTGGAGTTTTTAAACACTTTGTCCACTCACTGTCCACTCTATTAGACACTCCTACCTTGTCAGTCCACCTTGTAGATGTAAAGTCAGAGACAATAGCTCATCTGCTGTTGCACAGTTTGTGTTGGTCAACCTCTAGTCCTTCATCAGTGGTCACAGGACGCTGCCCACGGGACGCTGTTGGCTGGATATTTTTGGTTGGTGGACAATTCTCAGTCCAGCAGTGACACTGAGGTGTTTAAAAACTCCAGCAGCACTTCTGTGTCTGATCCACTCAGACCAGCACAACACACACTAACACACCACCACCACATCAGTGTTACTGCAGTGCTGTGAATGATCCACCACCCAAATAGTACCTGCTCTGTGAGGGTCCATGGGGGTCCTGACCACTGAAGAACAGGGTAAAAGGGGGCTAACAAAGTATGCAGAGAAACAGATGGACTACAGTCTGTAACTGTAGAACTACAAAGTGCACCTATATAGTAAGTGGAGCTGATTAAATGTACAATGAGCGTAGGAACAAGCTGACTTCAGCCTCGTAACACAGTCGAACATTGAGAGACATTTAACAAGAAACTGTTCTACGTCTGAGGAAAAGTTTCCTGGCAGAGATGGGAGGAAAGCAGCTACAGCTGAGCTAAAGCTTAAAGCAGAGCAAAGTAAGTCTGTGTTTTCATTTTATTTTTTAGCCTATACTAGGACATCATCACATACTGAGACATATTGGACATTAAATTTTGTGGCTCCCAAGGTGGTTTGATTTTTGTTGAAAGGACAGAATGGCACTTCTTAACATTTGGGCTGTCGACCCCTGACCTAGCTTTTCATGCAGAGTGTGCTGGTTGTATTTCTCTCTCATATTTTCTCGCATTCCGCCTTTTGCGTTCCATGAACATTACATTATAAATTAAAATTTAAAAAAATCGATTTTTGACATTTGTGAATCGATTCAGAATCATCCATGTCTGCGTCGCGATGCATCTAAGAATCGATCCCCCCCCCCACTCCTATCAGGTATGCAGTTTTTTAATCAAAGACAAAATCATTAAGATGTAGTATATTCTCAAGGTTATTCCACAGCCAAGGTGCAAAATAGGAGAATGCTTTTCTACCTAATTCTGAACTAATATTGGGTACCTTGTAGAGTAGCCTTCTAAAGGAGCGAGAATCATAGCAGCTGTTGATATGTGATAGAAAATTACACAGCTAAAAAGGGAGTTTACCCAGCAAACCTTTGAAAAATAAAAATATATCAGTGCTGCTGTCTCCTTAGTCTTAATGAAGGCCAATAAACCAGATCATAAAGTACATAGTGATGTGCACAGGACAATGAGTTGGACTGTGGTGTATAGACTTTAAGCAGCAGAGTAAAGAGGAATCATCATGCATGTAAATAATATCCCCATAGTCTAAAACAATTAAGAACATAGCTTGTAAGAGTTTTCTGAGCTGCTACATTCATGCATTTCTTCACTAGGTTCTCAATATGCACTCTAAAAGAGAGCCTATCATCAATCCAAATACCCAAGTAATTGTAGGATGACACTCTTTCGATTTCGACCCCTCCTAAGGTATGAATGCCAACAGAATCTGAGATCTAAAAATCAGCTCTGGAAAAGACCATAAATTTGGTTTTCCTGGCTTTGAGAACCACAGTTAGATCATAAATTAGCTGTTAAAAGGCAATCTGTAGCTCATCAATAGCCTGACTCAGATAAGAGCCAACCGAATAGACTATTGTATCTTCTGAGTAAGCATGTCCTTTTCAATGTTGTTTACAAAAATAGAAAATAATATAGGGGCTAAAATTGAACCTTGGGGGACTCCCTTGGAGATCTCCAAAAAACTTGGTTTTTGAGCATCTGTATATACACACTTCTGTCTGCTACTTAATTGAGTGCATTTTGGGTGAATTTGGAGCTGGACTGCTGGCTGGTAGTTGGTCGCAGGTGGATGAAACCATTCTGGTTAGTGAGAGCAGGGTCTGCTGAGTGCTGTGATTGTGTATCATTGTGGCTTAAACCATTCTAGGCAGCTATGTGGGCTTTGGATTGAAAGCATTAATCAAAATACTGAGCAATTAGTACAACCTAAGTCAATATTTGAGTCTGAAACAAAGATGTAAACCTTTCTTACTCCTAACAAGCTATCATATAAAAACACAAGAGCCAGACAGGGGTATATTTTGTTAATTTGCATATAAATGGCTCATTAATATGGCCGCCCGACACCAGCACAAAGTTTCAGTAGGCTGTTGGTAATTAGAGCCTCTCTTAGTAAATCTGGCCCTATGTGTCAGGTGAACAACCATGCCTGCACTCAGAAAACACACCTTCTCTCTCTCTCTCTCACACACCACACACTCACGCAGTCAAAACCACAAGTACTCTCTTACGCAAGGTACATTTAGTCACTGTGTACTGCAAAACCAATCCACATCTGTCGGTACTGAATATAAACCAGGTACACTGAAGCGAGAGGAAGAGGAAATAAGCAATACATACTAAGTGTGAAAGAGTGCCCACGGGGATAAAACTGTGTATACAGACTCCCCATTACCACTTCGTCTAGCCCTGCCAAGCCCGTCACACGGGAGTGACAGAAATGTTTCCAATAACCATCAAAATAAGAGGACTAAAAGCACAGAGACAGATTCTTAAGTGTATTAAGAGCAAGAAACGGTCAGGCCAGCGACGTGACTAAAACTCATTTTCCCATCAGTAATGTAAGATTTCACCTCTATTACAGGGGTCACTGATGTGTGGTCAGCAGACTTTATTAGACGGAATGATCAGTGAATGATCCATTAAGAAGTGAATAAGGGATCCAGGCGCATTCACTGTCTCTTCATAGAAAGTAGCAATATAAGCATTTGATGATGGTCCATGAATTGCACACTACAAATGTCCAGTCTGTTTCGTGACCTTCAGATGTTTTTCGTGTATTTGTGGCAGATTTATATGTAAATAATGAAGGGCAATACTTTACCTAGTTGTGGTTTTCAATTATCTGTACTCAATTTTTCTTTCACTTAGTCAACCTGAAATGAAAAAAATACACTTTTTAACCTTGTCGCTCTTGTGTAAACATAACGAAGTCCATGGAAAAAAAAAAATCCCCACAGATTTCTTTGAAAAATTAAAAGTTTCCCAAAAGGAATGGAAGCTGTAATAAAGGAAAATGATAAAAATAATAAATACCGAGTCTGTGAATCTGTTAAGTATGTTTTCTGCTTTTTGATATTACGAAAGTCCAGAAAGGCCATGAGCTGTTGTTATATAATTATAGATTGTTTTTTTGAGATAACAAGATAATTAACTCAGTATCTCAAGAAAACAACTTTATCATGAGATCAGATGACAATTAACTCTGTACTGCAAGATAATAAAGTTATCTTGAGATCACAAGATAATTAACTCAATATCGTAAGAATACAACTTTGTTATTTTGAGATCACAATATAATTAACTTAATATCAAGAAAACAACTTTATCATGAGATCGCAAGACAATTAACTTGTTATTGCAAGATGGCAACTTTTATTATCTTGAAATCACAAGATAATTCTCAATATCTCAAGAAAACAACTTTGTCATGAGATCACAAGATAATTAACTTGTTATTGCAAGATGACTTATTATCTTGAGATCACATGATAATTAACTCAATACCTCAAGAAAACAACTTTGTTGTTTGGAGATCACAAGATAATTAACTTAATAGTGCAAGAAAACAACTTTGTTATCTTGAGATCACAAGAAAATTAACTCGTTATCTCATGATAACAACCTTGCTATCTTAAGATAACAAGATAATTAACTTGTGATCTCAAGATAACAATCCAGGAAATTATATGTACCTCTAAAATATATGAAGGTTGGTCTCTGATTTTTGCCTAAGTGTCAAAAAAAAAGAAACCCTCAGAAAATCAAGAAAAAATTCCAGGGAGATTTATTTTCGACAATTACTGAACACAAAAATAACATCCCAATTATTTTCTCCTGTCCATTATCTTTACAGTGCAATTAGAACGTCATCTCTGCTAACTAAAGGTTAAAGAGACAGCCTTACAGGTAATGTCTCCTTCTCCGGTCATTTGCATTCTGTCCGCGGTCATTTCCCATTTCTCTACTCCATCCCCGCAATGTATTATTCATGTGGCTGCTTTGGCTGTGTGGTCATGGGTTTTATGAGATTTAGGAAGCACGTCAGTCTTATTGATCTGCATGCCTCCTCTTTTATTCATGAGCATTTGACTCTCTCTCTCTCTCTCTCTCTCTCTCTCTCTTTCTCTCTCTCTCTCTCTCATTTCTGTGCAGGAATTTGCCATCATCTACTTTTCCAGAGAGAGACCTAAGTGATTGCAATTTGTGTTTGTGTTAGTGGAGGTTCGTATCAGAGGAATAGGGAATATTTGCTCAAACGCTCATGGAGACACACAGTGACAAGTGTCACACGCCAAAGCATATATTTACAGAACAGCAAATACCAAGAGCAAAAGAAACTGGTAAAATGCAAACGCTGATGAGTCGACCGAGCCCAGCCTAAAGCCTGCAAATGTGAAGAAGCTGCTGTAGGCCATTCATCCTTAAGCTGACTTTACATTGTGTAACTGTCGTGCAACTTTAGCTGCTTGAAACCTATATACAGCTAAATTTAACTTGAGTTGTATAATATAAAGTGTTCTGCAACTCACTTGAAACTCAGCCGCAACAGTTGCAAGCATCTCAACTTTGTGAAACAAGTTTCATGAAACAGACTATCAAAATGTCGATTAGACATACAAAATGGCTGATTTTACTGGATCACTGGACAGAAGATTAGTTTATTGGGAGGTTGACCAACTGACTCAGTGTTGGTGTTTTTTTCAGTTTGATTGTTTCCTGAGATATGACAACAAACATTGCTCAGAGTTAATGTTCCCGTAACCAGCTGTTTTAACTAGCCAGCCAACACTTACAGCTGTTTAAACAGCAGCTTGTACCACCACTTATTCTGTGTTGTTAGCCTGCTGTTATCACGTTTAATGTAATTTTACTCAGAGCTCACATTCATATAGGATCTTGTTGTGCTTGTAAGACAGGATTACCAAGACATCAAGTGGGCTATAACCATAAAGGTTGCTTTAACATTCATTTTAATAAATTGTTCATAGATAGATAGATAGATAGATAGATAGATAGTGACAGAAAATGGCAATGACAGCTGGAAATATTATAAAATTGCCGTAAATATGTAAATAATGCCTCACAGATTACTGTATAGCAAGATTATTATTATTATTATTATTATTATTATTATTATTATTATTATTATTAAGATGGACATGGTGTACTTAAAAATACGAGCTGCTAATTTGGCTATGTAGTGGAGTAATCAAATGTGATGCATGCAATAATTACTGTTTTTCTATTGCTTCATGTAATTGTCAAGTTGCACAGAAAGTATGTTGCAGGCAACTCACAATATGCATGTAGTTGCATGAAGGTTTCACCATGTAAAGCAAAGCCTTTCTTTTAGGGCTGTACAGTTTTAAAACCTTAACATTTACCTGTTTCAGCACTGTATACACTGGATGATCAATAAACCTAGCTTGGAGCTACAGTACTGCAGACCTGCTCATAGCACTCATCAAGGTCAGGAGAGGAGAGAATGTTGTAAAAAGTAATAGAGTTATGCTTAAGGTCTCTGTGGACAGGTCCTTCAGAGCTGAAATGGCATTCCGCAAATGAACATACCTCCTGTCTACTACAACATTAGACACATTATGTTATTGGATGTGGAGCTGCCCACAGTGTGGCCTGCGGACCCAAGTCAGCCCCTTGAGAAAGTTTTACTTTAGTAAAGTTACACTAACTAATCATCCATTGAGAGAAAAAAAAAACATTCTATGTAATGTATTCAATTATTGTTTTCCTTTAAAAACTGAATTGAAAACTGCAAGTATTTTAGAAAAAAATATATAGGGGAATGCTATAAAATGTATTTTTTGTCCTTTTGGCCCTCAACCCACCACAAACATTGCACTTTGGCCCTCAAAGGAAAAAAAAAAAAAGCAGCCCTGCTCTAACAACTTGGATCGAAAGGTAAATGCACATAAACAGTTTATCTACTTTTTTAACCCTTTAAGTGGGATTGGGGTCTGTGGGACCCATTTTAAGTGTTTACCAAAAGAAAAACGATGTAATGTATTATTATTTCAACCTCAGATTTCTTGTCCTTTGCTCATTTTCTGTGAAGAACATATAAAATAACCTATTTTCAGTGCCTTCACACTGTTCACCCTCTACACATCTATATTACACATGTGGTGTTGGGTGAACCTGTGGGGAATAAAAGTGTGGAGGTGCTGTCTCTTCACTCTGTTCTCCTCCTACGTGGCCTGATGTTAGTGTGTCTGTGTGTGTGTGTGTGTGTGTGTGTGTGTGAGGGTAGACAACATGGACAGGCTGCTGACTGGCTACAGCTGCTAAAGGGGAATCCTACGCCAACCACTTGTGATATTGTAAACATCTGATATTTTTACATAAATTATTATGGCTGTATTGATTTAAAAACAACAATAATGCAGTGGGTCCACCAGACCACTGAGTAACAAACACATCAGCACCACACAAGGATTAAATATGAAATGGCATTTGCAGACTGTACTGTACCTGCTCCTCCTCCCAAAATGTGAACAGAGTCAAAGAGGCCGTAGCACATCACTTACACTACGAACTTACACTATGAAACCATGTCAAACTCACTAATGAGAACAACCTTTTGTGCCAGCCATGTGCTGCACAAGTCCACTTGTCACGAGCATCATGCCACTTAAAGCATGCACAAAAAACTGCTCTGATGGTTTTTTTTTTTATTTATGAATAGACAGCCTTGCAGACATGTTTCACTTTGCTGGTTTACTTCCAGTTTATTTGTTTATATATTGTGACTGCGATGCTCCTTATAATATGTTAAAAGCACATTGGTGCAATCAATATCACACAGTTAAATAAAGGTCGGCATTATTCTGACCCAAATTAGTTTGACCAAAATCATTTCTGTTAGATTACATAAATACCTTCACTGATCAAAACCCCCACAGAAACATTCATCTGGAGCTTTAATTGGTCAGACAATATACACACGATCATTGTTTAGAGGCCTCATTGTGTATTCTGCATAAATCAGTATTGCAAAAGTCAACCACAATGGTAAAAATGACCAAATAATAACCAGGCCCAGCTCATTTCACACATTGAGAAACACACACAGACACTCAAATAATCATTGGGAACAGTGCCAGGGAATCTCATTTCTTTTTCTTTCCTTTTTTATGATTGAAGAAGGCTGTGCTCTGGTTTGACCTGATGGGCTCTAAATCATCCATCTTAAAACATGGCAGTTAATATTTACCAGCAATTGATATATGAAGGCAAAAAACGGTGTTTTAGTAGGAAAACTGCAGGGTGCGACAGGATCTTCAAAGACAAAGTTCCTTCTCTATTCTCTGTTTCCTGTCTATTTCCTGTTGACCGTATTTTTTTTTTTCTATTGACTCCATCACATGACATTAATTGTAATATAGCTGTGGTCTGAATGTTTAGTGACTCATGGGAGGTGAGGCCATTTATTTTGGGTGACCCTTCACAACCACAGTGTGACATATTTCAATTATAATTACTTTAAATAGAATGCAGCACCAAATTTCCCATAATAAATAAATTCAAACTTCTGTTTGTACTTGTTTATAATATTGTTAACTATTGCTAAAATGAGAAAAATAAATCAGAACTGTAATGTTGTGCAGCAAGAAAAATGTGTATATTGTGGAGAAAGAGCATTATTATTATTATTATTATTATTATTTTTTCAATGTAAGAAGGATGGTGTAAAAGTGGAACTCTTCTATGGCAAAATACCCAAGAATCTCCTTAAATACCAAGCAGATGGTGATTATTTTCGGTAATGTGATGTCTTTCAGGATGTACTGGCCATGTCTTTGAGTAATGTAATGGTAGTGTCTGTGAGTAATGTAGAGGCGATGTATTTGACTAATAGGTGAAGTCTTTGCATAATATAATTTTAATGTTTAATCATGTAATGTTGATGTCTATTGAGTGATGTAATGGTGGTGTTTCTGAGTAATGTAGAGACGTTGTCTTTAAGTAATGTAATGCTGATTTCTTTGAGTAATTTGTTGACAATATCCAAGGTTCAGTGGTGATGCCTTGTAATGAGTAATGTAAATGTGATGTCTTTGAGTAATATAGTGGCAATGTCTTTGGGTAATGTAATATTCTTTGAGTAACATAGTGGTGATGTCTGAGTAATGTTATGATGTCTGAGTAATGAAAAATTTTCTTTCAGTAATGCAATGGCAAGGACTGAGTAATGAAGTGGCAAAGTTTAAGTCATGAAGTGATGATGTCTTTGTGAAATGTAATGGTGATGTTTTTGAGTAATGTAGTGATGATGTGTTTGAGTAATGGCATGATATCTTTGGGTAACCGAATGGCGATGACTTTGAGTAATGTAATGGTGATGTCTGTGAGTAATGTAATGGTGATGTCTGTGAGTAATGTAATGGTGATGTCTGTGAGTAATGTAATGGTGATGTCTGTGGGTAATGTAATGGTGATGTCTGTGAGTAATGTAATGGTGATGTCTTTGAGTGATGTAATGCTGATTTCTGTGAGTAATGTAATGGTGATGTCTGTGGGTAATGTAATGGTGATGTCTTTGAATGATGTAATGGTGATTTCTGTGAGTAATGTAATGGTGATGTCTGTGAGTAATGTAATGGTGATGTCTGTGAGTAATGTAATGGTGATGTCTGTGGGTAATGTAATGGTGATGTCTTTGAATGATGTAATGGTGATGTCTTTGAATGATGTAATGGTGATGTCTGTGAGTAATGTAATGGTGATGTCTGTGAGTAATGTAATGGTGATGTCTGTGAGTAATGTAATGGTGATTTCTGTGAGTAATGTAATGGTGATTTCTGTGGGTAATGTAATGGTGATTTCTGTGAGTAATGTAATGGTGATGTCTGTGGGTAATGTAATGGTGATTTCTGTGAGTAATGTAATGGTGATGTCTGTGGGTAATGTAATGGTGATTTCTGTGAGTAATGTAATGGTGATGTCTTTGAGTGATGTAATGGTGATTTCTGTGAGTAATGTAATGGTGATGTCTGTGAGTAATGTAATGGTGATGTCTGTGGGTAATGTAATGGTGATGTCTTTGAGTGATGTAATGGTGATGTCTGTGGGTAATGTAATGGTGATGTCTGTGAGTAATGTAATGGTGATGTCTGTGGGTAATGTAATGGTGATGTCTGTGGGTAATGTAATGGTGATGTCTTTGAGTGATGTAATGGTGACGTCTGTGGGTAATGTAATGGTGATGTCTGTGAGTAATGTAATGGTGATGTCTGTGGGTAATGTAATGGTGATGTCTGTGAGTGATGTAATGGTGATGTCTGTGGGTAATGTAATGGTGATGTCTTTGAATGATGTAATGGTGATTTCTGTGAATAATGTAATGGTGATGTCTGTGGGTAATGTAATGGTGATGTCTTTGAGTGATGTAATGCTGATTTCTGTGAGTAATGTAATGGTGATGTCTGTGGGTAATGTAATGGTGATGTCTTTGAATGATGTAATGGTGATTTCTGTGAGTAATGTAATGGTGATGTCTGTGAGTAATGTAATGGTGATGTCTGTGGGTAATGTAATGGTGATGTCTTTGAATGATGTAATGGTGATTTCTGTGAGTAATGTAATGGTGATGTCTGTGAGTAATGTAATGGTGATGTCTGTGAGTAATGTAATGGTGATTTCTGTGAGTAATGTAATGGTGATGTCTGTGGGTAATGTAATGGTGATGTCTGTGGGTAATGTAATGGTGATGTCTGTGAGTAATGTAATGGTGATGTCTTTGAATGATGTAATGGTGATGTCTGTGAGTAGTGTAATGGTGATGTCTTTGAATGATGTAATGGTGATTTCTGTGAGTAATGTAATGATGATGTCTGTGGGTAATGTAATGGTGATGTCTGTGAGTAATGTAATGGTGATGTCTGTGGGTAATGTAATGGTGATGTCTGTGGGTAATGTAATGGTGATGTCTGTGAGTAATGTAATGGTGATGTCTTTGAGTGATGTAATGGTGATGTCTGTGGGTAATGTAACGGTGATTTCTGTGAGTAATGTAATGGTGATGTCTGTGGGTAATGTAATGGTGATGTCTGTGGGTAATGTAATGGTGATTTCTGTGAGTAATGTAATGGTAATGTCTGTAAGTAATGTAATGGTGATGTCTGTAAGTAATGTAATGGTGATATCTGTGAGTAATGTAATGGTGATGTCTTTCAGTAATGTAGTAGTGATGTCTAAGTAATGTTGTGGTGATATTTTTGAGTGATGTAATGGTGATGTCTTTGAATCAAATGCCAAAAAACTTTTTTGCCACCTTTCCTAAAGATTTTCTCAAAGTCAAGGACTGTCAGGAAGGAAAAAGGAAAATGACCAGCAGAGCTGCCTCTTCTGCTGCATTTCTTTCCACATATTAACATAGGACATAAGCACCTAATGGAATGTCCTGTAAGTGTGAGAGCATTGTGGAAGTGATGGAGGTGGCAGGATGACTCATGTATCTCAATGCAGAGAAATCACAACTAAACCACATACAGGAACTTTCAAAGTGCTCATTAGGAAAATGTATAAAAAATCCACACAGCATTATGTTAGATTCGGCAAAATAGCAGAAATATATTGTTTGAATTCCCTCATAGTGTGTAAAAACACAGTGTAAACAGCTGCAGCGTGCGTCTAATGGACCTCAGTGAGAACGTGCACGGTGCCCTGCACTGCTTTCTTTCAGAAATCGCACTAAAATGGCTCCCTGCACTTGCCGGTTGAGAGAGAGTGACATCAGATTGGAAAATCAGGACGTAATGAGCCAAGGACAGTGTTCTCCAAGCTGCCCGACTACAAAGACAAGCAAACCATTATGCAAGCATGGAAGAATCTCTGGTGGCTAATAGCATGGACAATCTCCCGTCTGAGTTCTTGTAAGACCTCTCTGGAGAAACAAAGCAGAAGCAGGAGCAGGATTCAGCCTAATCAGTCCGTTGACATCTGGATAAACCCTCCTTTTCCAATTTCATGCTGTTCTCCACCACCCTGAAGCCAGCAAGGAATGACCAAATGTTTAGGCATGACATATCCATGTCTCTGTTACCTTCTGGTTCTCCCTTTTAGTTAGGCTGTAATAGCTAGACCTGCCGGAGTCTCTGCTGCACTCTGTTACCTCTGTAAACTGTAATCAGTCACTCTTTCTAGAACTAACTCTGTGTGTTTTCTTTTTCTCTGCAGAGTTGAACAGCTGCCCATTCTGTGTGGTCTGACGCTGTTGCTTCTTCTGCCTTGCTCGGGGGCTCACTGCTCGCCAGCCTTCTGGACCGGTTTGACCACCATGGAGCTTCTCGCTGTACAACGCTGTGCAAACCTCACCCTCATGAACTGACCCTTCTGATGACACTGCTGCTGCACAGACTCAAACTATCTAATTATAACCATTGCTTCACCTGTTTTTCCCCGTTTTATATTCTAATATTTTATACTAATGCTGTTTGCTAGCTGATATCAACCAGAGGAGGATGGTTTCCCCTTTCTGAGTCTTGGTTCCTCTCATGGTTTCTTCCTCTTGCTCTTAGGGAGTTTTCCCTTGCCTTGACACTCATGAGGGCTCGGACCCGGATTTTTCGGTAAAGCTGCTTTGTGACAACACCTGTTGTAACTTAGACTTGACTTTATATCCGTAGAGCCAGAAGTTGAGCTAATAAAGCTCAAAGCAAAGTGGCAAGCTGGATTAGCTCATGTGCAGCAAGTGATGCAAGTTTGATATGTACACTCAAAGATGATGGTGGCGAAGAACCACTCCCAGTTCTCTAAAATCTTTCAAAGGGTGGTTCTTTAAAGAGTGAGGTGTGTGAGTGTGAACCAGGCCCTGAGCGAAGGGGAGAAGTCTCCCAGGCTTGCTGGAGGGGTGTAGGAAGACAATAAACTAAATATACACAAAACCTGTTTGTAGTTTACATACTCAACTGCAAAAAAGTTGAGACAGTGGATAAAAAGCAAATTCAAACAGAAAGCAATGATTTGTAAACTGACTTTGAGAGATATTTAATTAAAACAGCACAAAAAGAGATCTAATATTTTAACATTACTGATTTTTTAAACTTATGGTAATTCCAAATTTGTTGCCTGCAACACATTCTAAAAAGGTTAGTACAGGGATAATGTAAGACTGGGAAGTTTGTGGAGTGATCAGAAACACCTGGGAGGGAACTTCCTACATGTAAACAGGTGGAGAGGTAGCAGGTGATTCTGTCAGGATTGGGTATAAAAGGAGCATTTATGAAAAGCTCAGGTCATTTGTGTAAAACTGTTAAGAACAATGTTTCTCAATGCTCAATTGCAAAGAATTTAGGGATTTTCACCATCTACAGTCCATAACACTATTAAAAGATTCCGAGAATTCAGATAAAATCTCTGTGCATAAAAGGCAAGGCTGAAAACCAGCATTGAATGCCCATGAATGTCAATCCCTCAGATGACACTGCATTAAAAAACTGTGTGTTCTTTTGAGTATAACCACATGGGTATTTGCAAGGATTTTTAGGTATTTCACCCTCTACAGGGCATTGTCTCATCAAATGATTCAGGGAATATTGAGAAATCTCTGCATCTAATAGCCATTGACATAAACCACAGCTGAATGCCCATGACCTTCAATCCCTCAGTCAGCAGTGCATTAAAAACAGGCATGCTTCTGTGATTGATATCACCACATGAGCTTGTGAACACTTTAATGAACTGTGGTCAGCTGAGATGGTTCATCACCACATCCACAAATGCAAGTTAAGACTGTGCTACGCACAGCAGAAGCCAAATGTCAACAGCATCGAGAAATGCCACCCACTTCTCTGGGCTCAAGCTCATCTGAGACAGACTGATGCAAAGTGGAAATGTGTGTAGTGGTCTGATGAGGCCACCTTTCAGATTGTTTTTTGGAAATAATGGATGTTGTGTTCTCCGGGCCAAAGAGGTAAAGGATCTTCCTGATTACAATTAACGCAAAGTTTAAAAAATGTGGGGGTATGTTGGTGTCAGTGGCATGGGTAACTTGCATTTCTGTGAAGGGACCATTAATGCTGAGGGGTACATACGTGTTTTGGAGTGTCATATGCTGCCATCTAGATGACGTCTTTTTCAGAGACATCTCTTCTTGTTTCAGCAGACAATGCCAAGCCCCATTCTGCATGTGTTGCAACAGCAATTAGCTCAAGTGTTACATCAAACAAGAACGACAAAAAAATTCCACAAAATTTCACAACTACAACGATTGGTTTCCTCAGTTACCAGTTACCAAATTATACATATATATAACCATACAAATATCTTGTACTGTTTTTCAGTTTAATACAGGTCAAAAAGGATTTGTGAGACCCGACGGCCTGACAGAGTACAATGGGTTGTTTTCTACTCATTTCGAAAGGCAAAAACAAATGCAATGTGCCCCCCAACCCATCCAGCTGAAAATGAGAAATAGTCCATCAGACAAATTTCTGCCACCAGGGCTGATGTGAATCTTTAAAGAAGAAAAAAATGTTCATTTGATCTTGGTTGAAATGTATAGTTCTAAGAAAAACATGTAATTGAACATGGACCTAGAGTGTGGAGTGCATATAAAACTCTGTTTAATTGCATATAGTAGCCTCTGTCTGCAGACCCCTTAGAGACCACCCTGCCAGTAAAATGGAAATCAATAGGATATTTTTAATTAACTCCTTATAATTTAACTCCTTAAAATTCCAGTCTTATTACATACTAAGCCTTATTATTCGGTAACTACAGGGACTTCAGACTAGCTGAGCTGTTCTTAGGTTATAGAAATGTGTAATAAAACTTTGGGCATGCCAGTGGGCCCTGGCCATTTGATGGGTTAATATGATCAAGTATTTTTCAAGTAACCATGTTACTAGATAGACTAGGACACCGTTGGCTCTCTCTGTGTGAAATGTTCTGATTTTGTGTTGAGCTGCTAGTGAACAATGAGGGGCGAAAGGAGGAGTCTCACTCACCCCCTGCTGTGAAAACAACTCACATCTCTCCACAAAGTTGGCTGTGCTGAGCTAAAACATAAAACAGCTCCTGCTTGATATCAAAAATCTATATAATCTGTAAAACTGCCACAACAAAAAGTAGCCAAAAAAACTTAACTGTGTAATAAAAGCAAATAAAACACTTTTATCAATGTGGACAAAAATTAAGTTTGCTTTTTTCATTGATATACAATCAATCATCCACGTCCAACAAAATATTACATTAACATGGAATTACATTTTATGAAAAATGTGAAAAAGGGTTAATCAAGTCCACATAATGTATCTGACACATTATTATACCATATAACGTTTTTTTTTTTGTTTTTTTTTTTTCTTACAGGGAATACTGCATAACAGTTTTACCAACAATATTCTTCAGTGACTGGAAATAGCATAATGGCCTTTATCTGATGATCTATTATGCTAACCATGAGATTTATTTTCTTTTCTCCTTGTCCTCCATGTGACAAATTTCTTGGTGTAATAGTACAAGGACAGGCTGAAAATGTACAAATAAATGACAGTTCAGCCAATTCTTCGGTTATCTTCCTCTCTTTTTAGCAATAATATTTGCTTGTTGAACACATTGGAGCTTTTTATCAGCATTGCCTCAACTAAAATGGAAAATATGAGCGCACTTCAAAGACACTTCACATCTGTGAATTCAGTGAAAAAAAGGCTTCCCACCTTTTCATGGGAGTGTTGGTACTTGGTAATAGAAGACTGCATTATAATTATAATACAACAGATACGTGGATAGCTGATAATTGGCATGGAATTGCCATTGAAAAAGATTTGTCACAGAATTGAATGGAATGAAATGGACAGTTTGTGTGCCTGCCAATAATAAAGAAGAAAAAAGAAACGTCTTTCTGAAGATTCAGTAAGAGAAATGGCAAAGGAACTAGCCATTACCAAAACATAATGGCTCATTGACAAAAAGACTAATGTTGTGCAGAGATATCTATTCCAAGGGGTAGAAATGGGCCAGAACATACCAGAACCCTGCTCCAGGAGTGGATGGGATAGTGTTCTGGCTTATTTCTGACAGATTCTATGATATCATTAAAGAAATAGTTCAGTATTTCGGTTACAATATTGGTTGTTTTGACAATCATTTTTCTGTCTCTCTGTCCCTGCCTGGTCAAAAAAATTTGATTGGATACTTGAACTTTTTCTGCTGCTTAACAGTAGTTTCAGTGAAAGTGCCTTTAGCTTTCAAGAGATGTTTTTACACAGTGCTGTTTCTGTCATTTTTAGGAAAGGTCTGTATCTCTGTGTTTACTAACCAATTCAGTGATGCTTTAAAACATTCAGAGAGCCAGTCCTGTTTCTTTTTACTGACTGTTCTAACAGTTCATTTTCTTGCTCTCCATAAAAATGTTAACTTCTGTATTTGAGAAATATAAACAGGTTTAGAGCTTTAAGTTGTGATTAAACTGTTTTGAATGGGTTAATTGCTGGTGTTTAAATAAAGTACTAAAGATTATATGGTCTGTAATGAAAATACCTTGGCTGGACAGAAACCTGGATTACTTTGCAGCAATCAGTAAAACACTGTTGGCAACATGCAGAATTTGAGTGTTTTGGTTCTTTTTAACAAAAAATATTGAAGAGCCATAATGTAAGGTAAAGTTAAAAAAAAACAGTCCAGCTTTCAGCTCTTGTTATATTATTTTATGCACTAGATTAAAGCATTTATTGGTTGATTAAACTTCTACGAATTCAAAGATAATTTTTAGGAAGGAATTTGGATTTAAAACAAAAATGGGCCACTTCCACCCATCCATATTACAAAAGAGCTATTACGGATAAATTAATTTTCATATTACCTGTTAAAGGCCTAGTTCTTCATGGGCAAGAATTGGTTGTGGCTCACCATATGCATTAGCAAATAATCCAACGGTTTAAGAAAACAGTCAACAAGGGATTGTTACAATTTTAGGTATTTCACCCTCTATGGTGTACATCATTTAAAGGTTCAGGCAATCTGTAGAAATCTCTGTGTGTAAAGGCTGAAAACCTCAAGTGAAAGCCCTTTGATCCCTCAGATGGTACTGCACTCGACCTTCGATTCCTCGGATGGCACTGCATTGAAACCCACATCTGTGTGTGTATCACATTCTGTGATAGATATCGCCACATGGGTTTAAGAATACTTTGAGAAACCATTGTCAATCAACACAATCCAACGCTGCATCTTCCAACTTACATTAAAGACTATACTATTTACAGCGGAAGCCATATGTCAACAACGTCGAAAAATGCCACCGACTTCTTTGGGCTTGAGCTCATCTGAAATGGACTGATTGACAGTGAAAACATGTAGTGGTTAGACAAAATGTCAGGTGTTTATGGAAATAATAGACATTGTGCTCTTTCGGCCAAAAAAGAAAAGGACCATCCATTGTTACCAGCATAAAGTTAAAAAGTCAGGATCTGTGGGGGTATATTAGTGCCTATGGCACCTGGTACCTTACACATTTGTAAAGGCACCATTAATGCTGAAAGTTATATACACATATTTCTAGATGCAACATATGCCTTCTAGATGATATCTTTTTCAGGGATGTCTATGCTTACTTCAACGTGAAACATTCTATATGTGTTACAGGATGGCTGCGTGATCAGAGAGTGCATGTACTAGACTGTCCTGCATGCAGTCCAGATGTCTCCCACTGAAAACATGTGGCACATTATGGAGTGCAGAATGTGACAACGAAGGCCCTATATGGTTGTGCAGCTGAAGACCTGCATAATGGAATAATGGCAAAAAAGTCTGGATCAACAGGTGCTATCAGTCCCCAAATGTCTATTAAATGTTGTCAAAAGGACAGGTGATTTAACACAGTGGTAAACATGCCCCCCACTGAAGACATTAAATTTGGGAAGAGTGTATATGAAAACAAAACAAAACAAAACAAAACAAAACAAAATACTGATCAGGTAAAACATCAAATATTGTGTTTTTGTACTGCCTTTAATTTAATTTAAGGTCAAACAAAATTTACTAACCTCGTTCTGTTTTTGTTTTCGTAGAATTTTTCATGCTGTCCCAACTTTTTTTGCACCCTTTTATAACAAAGACACCATTTACAACAGAGTTAAGTGATACAGTGGAGGGCTACTCTCTTCAGGACAATAAAGACATTACTGATACTACTGCCAGTACTAAGCCTCAGTGATTTTAACAGCCATTACAGGCAGAAAATGTCTGTGTTACTGTATCAGATCCTCCTAAGTGCACTTTTCTGTGACTGGTGATATGATATATTAGAGCTTGGCTTCAACCGAGATAAAATGGCCTAGTTCAGTTGAAGAACTACTGTCAATGCTATGAAGCTAAAGCGTAGCTTTTGTATTATTTGAAAATCCTACATTTTAACTGATGGCAGCATGATGAGTGAGTATGGAGATGCTCACTGAAATTATTTGTAAATTGTATTCCATTATACTCGATTTCTAATGTATATTTCCCTGAAAATCAACTTAACAAACTAATGTACCGAAGTTCATGAAGAACCAAGAGTGTAAAGATACATTAAGAGGCCCATATCATGGAAAACTGATTCTTTCCTTGTTTTTTTTGAAATGATAGAGTTTAATGTTCTATGTAAACACTTAACATTTTAAAACATATTCACATATCAGTCTATGCCTTTGCTGTCTTTTTATGGAAATGAGACTGCAACAAACAGCCCATTTGGAATGCACTGTTTTGGTGATATATGCAAACACATTTACATATATCCACTTCTTCAGCCTATAGCAGTTTAGCCCTGCCCATTCTTGCTGAAGTGTTTTAGGACTGTTTTTTCCAAGACTGCTATTTTGAAAGAGAGGCAGAAGGAAATAGTCATGTAAAAATGAATTTTGACTGTTTTTGGTACATAAATGCACAATGTCATAGAAGCATCATATCATACTTAAGGTGGCGGGGGTGGGGGGGCTACAAGAATGAATAATGTAGAATAATTTGAAACCTAAAAATGCCTTCTTGTTGTAAATATGCCTTCTCACCTCTTACATTGATGCTGCAGTAAATTTTAAAGCAAGATTTTTCAGTTTTAATACCAGGAAATCCTCTTACCCAATTTTTAGTCGTCTCCACTTCCACCTGCTAGTTAGGACTCATCCAATCACACGATACACTAGGAGGATGAAGGCTAGCACAGGCTTCCTCCAAGACCTGTGAAGCGCCACTGCAACTTTTCAAACTGCCGCTAATGCAACGTCATTGGACAGCTGAATGCGCTCCAAGCTCCAGATCTGTTATGTCAGCTAACTGACGCATGCGCTGACTAGCATCGCATTGAATGATGGGGGTAGAGGGGGGGGCCATCCTACCCACTCAAGGCCAATTGTGCTCTCTAGGACTCCCAGCCACAGATGGCTGTAGCATCACCAGGGATCGAACTCGCGATCTCCTGACGCTTAGACGGTTGCACCACTCGGGAGCCCCGAAACCTTCCTTCTAATGACCTCTTGAAAGTGGGAGGAACATATGAAAGACAACAAATGCTTTGAGAGGGATACTAGGTTATTGTTCACTAAACTTTGTTACTGATTTGTGATACTTTTTTTCTTCATAATGCCGTTCGACTAATTAAGAAGGAATCCAGAGAGCTAATGCTACTCACTGTCATCGGAAGAAAACCTTATATCTCCAAAATGGTAACTTTATAGGAGAAGAAAAAACCTACTTTACTTTTAATGTAAGTCAATGGAACCAGACTTTTTTCCAAGTCATTTTGGGTCATTTCTTTTGGTCCATTCTTCAATTTACACATAATGTAAAAGGGCAACATGCATTTTTCAAATGATGTCAAAAACTGAAAAATGAAATGAATGAATTGAATGACATAAATGGAGATACAACGTTTTCTTCCGACAGCAGCAGACTGTTTGGAAGCCTTATAGCAGTTGTATAACTTTGCTAACTGTATTTAAATCATCATTACAGAGGAGAGCATGGATTACTTAAGGGACAGAACTGACTCATTAGATGAGAGGGATAAAAAAACAAGGTTTAAAATGAGCAAGTTAACTGCCTAATTGCCTCAGTTTGGCTCCGTCTCTCTGTTAAAAGGGCAAAAAATATGTCTCTGGTTTCCATTTTGGTTTGATTAAGGATGGATGCATAATGCATGCTAGGTATTGTAGCGAGAGAACATTACTAGAGAAAAAAGCAATATTCTGAATTCTACCAAGTTACTGAGGCTGAATGGTGCAATGATGCATCACACAATACCATATAACATCACAAATGATGATATTAATGTATTGAACATTAGTTTTATGCCAGAATGTACCTTTCAGAAGGTTTCTGAGAACTTTTTGTGCCACTGAATATTGAAAAGCACCCCCCTAGCAACCATACCTGCTTTTTCCCTATATCTAAAATTGGCAGAGCTGTTATGAAGAAAGGGAGAGTTTTTATGGCTGCAATTTCTTTCTGCTGTGCAAAAAATGCATGTTGTTTTGCTTGATCTGACACATGATGATTGTACTGCTGGAGCACCTGAGGGAAGGAGGAATGGGAAAAAACAAAAAGAAAAAGGCGATCCAGGCTTTGTTGGCAGATGCTTGACAACATAAGATGGACATGCACGTTGCAACCTCCAGAGAATTCTGGAAGCAGCAGAAAAAAAAGGAAAAAAGAAAACTTTCCACACAAAATCCACTGTGAGTTGGTGAAATGGCCATTTCTTCCTGGTTGATGGCTTTTACGCCTCCTCACTGTAACCTTTTCAATAGCTGCCAGCGAAAAGTAACAGTTAAAGGTCTTGGCTAAATTTAACCGAAAATTACAGACTTGGCGTAGTGGTGTGTCTCATGTCAGCACCTCGGTATCGATTAGATCAGATTTCTAAAGGACCAAAATTACCTCTAATGAAAATGTACTGTTCCCCTCAGGCCATGATTGTTGCAGTAAATGGCGGAACATGTATTTTAGTTAATTGGAAACAGATAACAGAAAGTCCTAAGGTGCCAAAAGGGCTACTTTCAACAAGCCCTAGAACTGGAGGGTCCTTTAAAAAGATATTTTTTTTTGTAAATGTAATGAGTGAAAAACCTTTTTTAAAGTTTAAAGAATCTCCACACAGTGTTAAGGTTCTATACCAGTGCAAGCATTTTCATAGGACCACAGATGTAAGCCAGAAACATTCATTTTTAATAGAGTAGGCGATAAGAATCAGCTTGCCCTCTGATATATGATTTATTTAACTTGACATGTCAATATGGCTCGGAGAAAAGACCACATTCACTATTTAGATTTGTTGATCTTAATAGTACATTTTAACATGTATTATTATTGTATCTGTGTATCTCTTCAGCTGCATCCAGCACCTTGACAGAACAGACATTTGTCTATGTCTTGCTGTTACTGCAGGCTGTGCAAATGTATTTATATTCCTTTGTGTAAAAGACATGCATTTGTTTTTGGCTTACTAACTTACTAAAATACAAACCCAATTCCAAACAAGTTGAGATAAAAAGTATAATGCAAATAAAAACAGAAAGCAGTGATTTGTAAATTCACTTTGACATGTATTTTAATGAAAGCAGTATGAAGAATGAAGAATAAAGATATTGAATGTTTTACCTTTTGAGCTTCATGTTTTTTTTTTGTTTTTTTTTCCTCATTCTGAAACTGATGTCTGCAAAACGTTCCAAAACAAGTTGGGACAGGGGTAGTTTAAGACTAGAAACGTTCCAAAAAACGTATATAAAAGAAGCGTCCAGGAAAGAGTACTGTATGAGGGAGGATGGGTCAAGACTCACCACCAAAAAATGCTTCAACAGTTTAAGAACAACATTCCCCAATGAGCATTTGCAAGGATTTCAGGTATTTTTCCTTCTACGGTGACGCATGGAAAAAAACCCTTTTTAGTAAACACAGTTTGTTGCTGCATCTGTAAATGCAAGTTAAGACTTTACCACAAAAGGGAAAGCCATATACACTGACTGGCCACTTCATTAAGTACATCTTCTTGTGTCTGTACTCTTTGCCCATTTTATCAGCTCTGTTTACCTTATCTGTGGACTTCATAGTTCTACAATTACAGAGTGTAGTCCATCTGTCTCTTTGTATACTTTAATAGCTTTCGTATTTTAAAGGGATGTCCCTGCTTGTCTGCAAGACAATGCAATGTCCAGACCTGTGTCCTATTGATGTTTTTAAAAGGAAAGTTGATGTAATATGTCCCTGTCCCAACTTTTTTGGAAAATATTGCATGTTGTGTGTGTCTCCAAAAAGATAACTTTACAGCAGAAGGAAAACACATACTTTACTTTTAATGTAAGTCAATGGAACCAGACTTTTTTCATCTTTTGTCATTTTTGGTCTTTTGGTCTATTCATCATTACATTTATAAACAATATAAATGGCAACAGGCATTTTCAAATTATGTCAAAAACTCAAAAACGACAAAAATGGAGATATGAGGTTTTGTCCCGACAGCAGCGATATATATATATACATACAATAAAGCTAATTAGTAAAAACATGAAATATTTTGTGTATTTTGTCTTTGTGCTGTTTTAAATTACGTTGAGATCAACAAAGATTTTAAAAATCACTTCTCTCTCTTTTCTTTTGCATTTTACTTATTTACTTACTGTCTAAACTTTTTTGGAAATGATCAAAGACCTGGTTTCTATGATCAAAAATTAAACCAAAGCTTCTTTGGAGCAATGCCAGAGTAGAAGCACTTCTGGTTCCCTAAAGAAGCTTTCAATATGTATTTCTTTTAAAAAGCTCAATTTAAAGACTGTTTAGGAAACCCAAAGTGGTTCTTCTTAGGAAGATGATTAAATTATTGAATAAAAGATAAAATAAAATGTGTGGGAACTTCTTCGACTGGCAAGAGAAAAAGAGAAAAAATTCATGGATGTGGATTTATAAAAAGACTTATGATTTCTAGGTATCTAGGGACCCTGAATGTGTTTTTTATGGGCTCTCACCTGCTTCAGCTCCACCCTGGCTCATCTCACTAATGATCACACACACACAGCTAATTGTGCACTCATTTAGTCTGGTGTGTATATATAGTGCTTGGTTTTAGGCTGGGTTTTATGGCTCCCTATGCTCTATGTACTGTAGAGGTTATGAAACAATGCCTTCTACACCCAAATACAGCATTATTTCTCTAAAAGATAGCCATTAATACTCAGCCAAAGCTGCACAGCTCCCTGCCTTACATTTAGTGCACTATTTGAATGTAGAAGCCAGAGAAGCTCATTCTGTATCATTGAATGCATTTACATGCATTTACTAATCTGATTACTGCAGAAAATCAGATTTTGTCAGTAATTTGTTCAACGTGTTTACATGCACTTGGGTAATCAAACAATAGGAAAACTCTGGTTCTGCATGATTCAGGCAATAATCAGATTTCTGCTTTGTGACCGGCCAGTAAACTCACAGGATAAAATGTGATGTAAACATAATGTAAAGCAAACAAACAAACAAACAAACAAAAGTGATCATGCTGTGCCTTAAAAAAGGCACTTTACTGAAAAATATAAAATATGGTATAATGAATGTTTATGCATATGAACTGATGTGGTTGAAAGCAAAATAGGTTCAATTTCACTTCTGGATATAACATACTTACAGTCAGGTCCTTAAGTATTTGGACAGCAACACAGTTTTTGTAATTTTGCCTCTGTACACCACCACAGTGGATTTGGAATGAAGTAGTCAAGATGTGATTGAAGTGTAGACTTTCAGCTTTAACTGAAGGGGTTTAACATTAAGACTGCAGTAACTGTTTAAGACGTACAGCAATTTTTTACACAGTCCCTCCAATTTCACAGGCTCTAAAGTAATTAGACAAACTAAGTTATAAATACAAGGATTATTTTAATACTTGGTTGCAAAACCTTTGTGGTCAATGATGGCCTGAAGTCATGAACCCATCATATGCTGAGTTTTTGTTTGAGATGCTTTCCCAGGCTTTTACTGCAGCCAGCTTCAGTTGCTGCCTGTTTGTGGGCCTTTCTGCCTTCAGTAAGTGAAAAGCATGCTCAGTTGGGCTGAGGTCAGGTGACTGACTTGGCCATTTAAGAACATTCTATTTATTTGCCTTAAGAAGCTCTTGGGTTGCTTTCGCTGTGTATTCTGGGTCATTATCTATCTGTGCTGTGAAGTGCTGTCCTATCAATTTTGCAGCATTTGACTGAATCTGATCAGAAAGTATAGCTCTATACACTTCAGAATTCATCCTGCTACTCCTAAACACCAGGGACACTGTTCCACTGGCCACCATACATGTCCATGTTCAGAACACTGCCTCCACCATGTTTGACAGATGATGTGGTATGCTTGGAATCATGAGCCCTTCCTTTTCCTTTCTTTTTCCACACTCCTCTCTTCCCATCATTCTGGTACGAGATAGGCTTGGTGTCATCTGTCCAAGGAATCTCATTCTAGAACTGGGCAGGATTTTTTAGGGTATTTTTTTAGTACAGTCTAATCTGGCCTTTCTGTTCTTGAGTTCTTTTTTAGGAATATACCAAATTTTTGCTTTGGCTGCTCTTTTTTTGGCTATCTGATAGGTTTGTTTTGTTTTTCCAGCCTAATGATGACCCCCTTCACTTGCATGGGCACCTCTTTGAGTTCCTACGAACAGCTATTACATACATATTCAACATTTAGAATAAACTCCAGACATTTATCTCCTTAATTTGTCATGAAATGAGGAAACAGGTCACACTTGGCCATGAAACTGCTTATCAGTCAACTGTCCAATTATGTTTTTCAGCCTGTGAAAATGGAGGGACTATGTTAAAATGGCTGTAATTTCTAAATGGTTAATGCTATATTTTTGTTAAACCCCTTAATTGGAAGCTGAAAGTCCACACTTCCATCATGTCTTAATTGCTTCATTTCATATCCATTGTGGTGGTGTACACAGGCAAAATTACAAAAATTGTGTCATTGTCCAAATACTTATGGTGCAGACTGCATATTGCCAGTTAACTTGTGTCAATGTACAGAGCTGTAAAAGCTCAGTCAATTTATTTTGAAATGAAAACCTGCAGCCATTGTGGATAAGCCTGGACATCACTGTTCTACAGCTTTGCTCCAAAGAACCCATTTTGGCACCTTTACTTTCAAGGCTGTTGAAAAAAATCACAAATATTACACAAATATTGGCACCACTGGCAAACAAACATCTTTAAAAAAAAATCAACAAAAATCTAAGCTTTATTTGAAGTACAAAGACTGAAAAACATCAGTCTTATCCTGAAATAAATCTTTTAAAAATGTTTTTCTAATATTCTTAATTTTTCCACAGGTGCTGGTACCTCTATTAATTCTTATATATGGAATATAGATTACACTTATAAGTATATTAGCATTCATATTTTATGTTTTAAAGGTCACCTGAGCAATCAGGAATGCTTACTTGCATGACTTCCTGTTTCACTGGAGTTTAAATATGATAATTAAGAGGTAAAAAGCAGCCAGAAAATGGTAAGAAACTGTGGGGAAGAGGACACATGTCTATACTGACCCCATGCACAGTGATAAGGATGGTTTGAGTCAAAGAATCTCCAAGGATCCCGGCTAAGGAATTACAGATATTAGGTTAATTAGGTTTGGAGTCAGACGCCACTTATATAACCACAAGTTGTTTGGAAGCATTGCATGAGGAAAGTCTCTGCTGTCAAGGACCAGCAAACTCAAGCAGCTACAGTTTGCCAGATATTACTGGAACTTTCAGCAGAACCAAGTTTTATGGTCAGATGAAACCAAATAGAGCTTTTTGGCGCAAGACACCAGAGGTGGGTTTGGCATAGACATGCAGAAAAGTACCCCCATTGTGAAGTATGGTGGTGGATCTGTGATGTTGTGAGGCTGTTTGTCTTTCAAAGGCCCTGGACCCCTTGTTTAGATATATGTTATCGAAGACTTCAGTACCAGCAAATATTGAATCAAAACCTGGCAGACTCAGCCAGGAAGCTTAACCCTCTCAGACAGTGTCATATGCAACAACAAAGAATGTCGTACATAAAAGAATAAATCTCTGGAATTCAGTACGATCGTATCTCTTTCAGAAGCTTTGGAATCCAGTATTGAACTGCCCTTTTCTTCTTTTTGGAGACTTTGTTCAATAAATCCATAAAGACAAATATTCAATACTGAATGTCTTCTGTGATTATTTATCCATTTCTCTGTGACTTATTGTTGTTGTTTGCATGGCTGTTAGCCATCCACTGATGCCTTGGGTTGAGTCTGTCGACCAATCAGAGGCTGTGTTTCTGACTTGTTGACCGAACAACATTAGTTCTACAATTACAGACTGTAGTCCATCTGTTTCTCTGCATACTTTGTTAGCCCCCTTTTATTCTGTTCTTCAGTGGTCAGGACCCCATGGACCCTCACAGAGCAGGTACTATTTGGGTGGTGGATCATTCTCAGCACTGCAGTAACACTGATGTGGTGGTCGTGTGTCAGTGTGTGTTGTGCTGGTACGAGTGGATCAGACAAAGCAGTGCTCCTGGAGTTTTTAAACACTGTGTCCACTCACTGTCCACTCTATTAGACACTCCTACCTTGTCAGTCCACTCTGTAGATGTAAAGTCAGAGACGATAGCTCATCTGCTGCTGCACAGTTTGTGTTGGTCAACCTCTAGTCTTTCATCAGAGCTCACAGGACGCTGCCCACAGGACATTGTTGGCTGGATATTTTTGGTTGGTGGACTATTCTCAGTCCAGCAGTGACACTGAGGTGTTTAAAAACTCCAGCAGCACTGCTGTGTCTGATCCACTCAGACCAGCGCAACACACACTAACACACCACCACCACCACCACGTCAGTGTTACTGCAGTGCTGAGAATGATCCACCACCCAAATAGTACCTGCTCTGTGAGGGTCCATGGGGGTCCTGACCACTGAAGAACAGGGTAAAAGGGGGCTAACAAAGTATGCAGAGAAACAGATGGACTACAGTCTGTAACTGTAGAACTACAAAGTGCACCTATATAGTAAGTGGAGCTGATAAAATGGACAATGAGCGTAGAAACAAGGAGGTGGTCATAATATTATGCCTGATCGGTGTATGTCCTGCCTTAAAGCCCCATTCAGTGTAAATTAAAAAAACATATATATATACTTTTTAATATTTACTTTCTCTTGGATGTGGAATTGAGTACAAGTACAGTTGTTTAATATTTTCCATTTGTTCACCACAGAATGCTGATAATTGCTGACAAATATACCTGACACTCTCTCTGTGCTGCCCACATAAACAATTCACCATCATAATGTAATCTCACACACTCTATCAGCCCTACACTAGTAAAGATAATGGTGGAAATAATTTGAAAGTCAGAGGCGTTGGGTTGGATTTGGCGAGAGTTTCTCGGACCACGTCGTACATCTTTGCGTACTAAGGTCACATATGCACCCTGAAAAAGAAGGTCTGGCCTTCTGCACGTTGCATGCAATTACACATTTCCACCAGAGAGGTCTCCAAAACCCCAAATATTGCATAGTGCAGCTTAAAGTTTGGTAAGTGCAAGTCATCATATTTGATAAACATGCTTTTTGTAGCACAGTTACGGGGCATTTATTCCATGTGTCTCATCTTCAAGTTGAACTTTTGAAGCATAGTGATTTGAGGCCATGTCCTTTTCACTCATCAGAGAGACAGAGACACACAGGAAGAGAGAAAGTGTGTGAGGAGTAAAGAGTAATGACCCATGTCTGCTGTATGTCCCAAAGGGCAGAGCTGGGTAATGAGCGTCACAGCAAGCACAATATAGTAGCTGACAGTGTGTGTGGGCATGGATCCTTAGAGAATACTAAACATGGAGCAGTAGGAGTAGGAAAAAATGCTTGAACTGAGTGGGAGGTCAATGTACAATCAACTCCGCACACAATAGCACACCTCTCAAAGCAGCCTGATGAGTATCAGTGTAAACACACTTCACAGCTCTTCTGGTAAAAGTATACTCTTAAAAATAAAGGTTCCTCAGTGGTTCTTGGTTTGGGCATCTTGTTCTACACCGTCAAGTACAGGTTCCTCGGTGGTTATTGGTTTGGACATTATGTTCTACACTTTTAAGTCTCTCAATTGTTTTTGGTTTGGATACATTGTTCTACACTTCTAAGAAGAGGTTCTTTAGTGGTTATTGGTTTGATGTACAGTTCTACCCTCTTAAAAATAAAGGTTCTTCAGTGGTTCTTGATTTAGCCTTATGGTTCTACACTAGTGAAAAATAAAGTTTTATAAATGGTCTTTGATTTGGATGCATGGTTGTACACTCCTAAAATTAATATTCTTTAATGGTTCTTGGTTTACTTGTATGGCTCTATACTCTTCAATAAAGGTTCTTCAGTGGTGCTGAGTTCAAATGTATGGTTCTGCACTCTTAAAAACAAAGGTTTATCAATGATTCTTGGTGTGGATGTATGGTTCTCCAGTGTTAAATAAAGGTTCCTCAATGGATGTATGGTTCTACACTCTCAAGTACAGGTTCCTCAGTGGTTATTGGTTAAGTAAAGTCCCTCAATGGATCTTGGTTTGGATACATTGTTCTACAGTTCTAAGAGGTTCTTCAGAGGTTATTGGTTTGATGTACGGTTCTACCCCCTTAAAATAAAGGTTGGTCAGTGGGTCTTAGTATGGACATATTGTTCTCCATTCTTAGGTAAAGGGCTCCCAGTGGTTTATGGTTTGGATGTATGATTCTACACTCTTATAAATATAGGTTCTTCAGAGGTTCTAGGTTTGAATGTATGGTTCTACACTGGTGAAAAATAAAGCTTTCTTAACAGTCCTTGATTTGGATGTATGACTGTATACTCCTAAAAATAAATATTCTTTAATGGTTCCTGGTTTACATGTATGGTTCTACACTCTTCAGTTAAGGTTCCTCAGTAGTGCTGAGTTTGAATGTATGGTTCTACACTCTTAAAAACAAAGGTTTCTAAATGGTTCTTGGTTTGGATGTATGGTTCTACACTTTTAAAAAATAAAGGTTCTTCAATGGTTCCTGCATTACACACAAAAATCTAATTGTCTCAGTGGTTATTGGTTTAGACATATGGTTCTACTCTCTTAAAAATAAAATTTCTAAATAGTTCTTGGTTTACATATACAGTTCTATATTCTTAAACATAAATGGTCCTAAATGGTTCTGTGTATAGACGTGTGGTTATGCACCAGTCAGTCTAACAATCAACTGAGAAAAAACCTTTGCAAGGCTGAAAAAGCTGTAGCATCAAATTTGTTTAGTTCTGCTTGTTAAGTACTCTGTGCGTATGTGACGAGTTTGAGTACAGTGTGCAATGAACTAAAAGAGTGGTTCCGTCAATAATGCTAATGTTGCTAATAATGAGCAGAAGCTGATAGCCACCAATTAGCATAAAGAAAATAACACAATGCTAAACGAGGGCTGCTGGCATACACTATAAATCCAAAGGCTTGGATCCTAAAAACCTTTCTGTAATACTTTTTTCTTCCATTGTTTCTCTTTATGAGAACAAATTGGAGGAAAGTTTTCCACAAGATCTCCAAACCTTCCACATTAAAGAAAAGAACATTTCCTTTCAAAAATTAGCAGTGAAAACACTGGTGTGTCTTGTGATTCTGTTAAGAATCGGTTTGTATGTTAACAGAATGACAATATACTGAACACTGCACACTACACCAAACTAAACACTGAGACGTGATACAACTGTTAAAGAAAAGCTTTTAATACCTAAACATTTGTATATACAGCATAGTTTGCATTTGTTATCAGCAACATTACCATACATGGTTGAGCCATTTGTTTGTATATTATCTTTTTCATTATGATGTTTTTTTGTGGGTTTATGTATGAAAAACATTGACATTATTTTTACTCGCCAATCTTCTCTTTATCCTTTTGAATTATGTGGGCTGTTTTGGTTACTCTTCCTTGAAGACTAATATATTTAGAAGACCTTCGATTGGCTGCCAGAAAGAAGTCAGGGATAAAACACTCCTTATAACTTTAGTGTCAATGAGTTGGGCTAACTGGGCTAGTTGGGCTAGAATTCCGCTCACTGGCTGCACAGCCAGCTGTTTTCCAGCTCCTTACACTAAATTCCAAAACTGTCATCACCACTGAGCAGCTTTTCAGTCGGCAGCTGTGAGAGAAGAACAGCTAAACAACCTGGAATCAGCCAGAAATGAACCCAATACCATTCGCCAAACGTGTAGTCTGATCAGAGTCTGACCAAATCAGACTGAGCCATAAAACTGCCACAGTATCAAGTTTAGCTCAGTTTTGTCTTTTTTTGCCAGATCAATATTAATGTTGTTTTGTTCCAGCCAGTCTGTAAAGCATCTTTCAGCCCATTTAGTTTGGCGAATGGTGTTGGGGTCATTTCTGGCTGATTCCAGCTGTTTAACTGTTCTTCTGTCACAGCTGCCGACTGAAAAGCTGCTCGGTGGTGATGACAGTTTGGGAATTTAGTGTCGTCTCATCTTCAGAGTCTGACCAAATCGGCTGTCGGTCAAATTTGATCTTAAAAGTATCCATTTTCTGTTTGTGGCAAAGTAAGAAGAAAAACGTTCAAATGTCTTGAGCGTCTCCTACAGATATCAAAGTCGTTGCTTGGCAACAGCGTCTCAGTGGAGTGATATAGTGTTTGTAAAAAAAAACATGTTGTTGTGGCGAAATAAGAACACTTCTCAACCAATCAGCTTGCTTGGCCGGAACTAACTGTTGTGCAATGCTGGAAACAAAGTAAGCGCATAAATGTAGTTATGTTCTAACTGAAGTTTGTGGGGAGGAGCATGGCTGAAACCCCTCCTTCTTCCAATCGCACACCCTATAAATTCAAATTCTCACCTTCCGTTCCTATGATGAAGTGTTCAATCCCCACTGCCACCCCATCTCCTCCCTGTTCCTCAGTCCTGCATCAGTCCTACTACAGCTATGAGGGGGTCTGGCCTTCTAGCTACACGCAGAAGCTGCCCAGAACTCCGGGCCAAGTTCTCCCCTCTGCCTCAATTAGTCTTCCCTCATACTACCACCACATGTTGACGGCATGGTCTGAACTCACAAAATATAAATATGATCATTTTTGTGATATTGCAGAAGCAGTGATGTGAAAATGGGCTGTTTTTGTAGCTTAGTTTTCATATATGGACCAAATAGACTGGAGAGTTAATGAGTTTTCACACTACATACTACAAGTCCTGTTTCATAAAAGGGAGAGAAACTCAGATTTGCATGATATGAGCCCTTTAAATAAAGGAGTGAGGGAAAATAAAAGCCTTGTGAACAACAGCTTTCTTTGCAAAGAGTGTACATGCATCTTGTATGTGGATTAGAGTAGTGTGTATCTGCGGGGGTTCATATGAAACCTAGAGGGAACATTCTGAACACACACACACACACACACACACACACACACACACACACACACACACACACACACAGATGCTGCTTCTACAGTTTGGCTTGTTCAAACTGAGCCAGACACACAGAATGAGACTATAATTATTCACTTTGGTTGGCTGCAGGTGGCCAGGCCTAAGCCCCTAATTGAGACATTAGTGCAGGTTGTTTGTTAATCTTCTTTGGCCTGTAAATAGGTGTCCATACATTAGGGGGAGAAAAGGCTCATCCATTAATAACGAGTGCAAATTTCATATCTCGTTCTTTCTGTACTTCAATTTAAAAGGAAAAAAAAAGCATCCATTAATGATTTTTGGCTCTTTGATGCTCGTTCTGGTCTAGTTATTACTGAGCTTCACTGAACTAAACAAGCTGCTCCGTTTTTCTTATATATATAACATTTGAGTAAGTGTATTTGTACTTTAGCAAAGGGGAATTCCACCAACTTTTCAAAATTTCAATACAGCCATAACATACATGCATACATACATACATACATACATACATCTAAACCGCTTATCCTTCTGGGTCACGGTGGGGTGCTGGAGCCTATCCCAGCTGTCATTGGGCGGAAGGCAGGATACACCCTGGACAGGTCGCCAATCCATCGCAGGGCAGACAGACATATACATTCACACACACTCACACCTAGGGGCAATTTAGCATGTCCATGTTTTTGGACTGTGGGAGGAAACTGGAGTACCCGGAGGAAACCCACGCAGACACAGGGAGAACATGCAAACTCCACACAGAAATGACCCTGGCCGCCCAGCCGTGAATCGAACCCAGGCCATTCTTGCTATGAGGCGACAGCGCTACCCACTGCGCCACCGTGCCGCCCCACAGCCATAACAATTTATGTAAAAATACCAGATGTTTAAAATATCACAGGTGTCCAGCGTAGGGTTCTCCTTTAGCAGCTGTAGCCAGTCAGCAGCCAGCCACATATACAAACACATACACACACAGACACACACACACTAACAGCAGGCCATGTAGGAGGAGAACCAAGTGAAGGACACAGCACCTCCACACTTTTATTGCGGGTTCACCCAACACCACATGTGTAATATAAATGTGTAGGGGGTGAACAGTGTTAAAGCATTGAAAATGTGTTATTCTACATGTTCTTTACAGAAAATGAGTAAAGGCCAAGAAATCTGGGGTTGAAATAATAATAAATCACATCATTTTTTCTTTTGGTAAATGGGTCCCACTGACCCCAACAACACACAAGGGTTAAGACCCTTCCTGGTGGAGAGGTACATGCAGGGTGCTGTGAGGCAAAGCAGTTTTTTTTCAGCTTTATCACTATATTACAATTATCAGTATTACAAATAAAAACTCTGACGTCGCATCGACGTTCACTTTGACCCGTAAATAAAATGTCCATATTTGTGTTATAGACATTGTGACCAGTGTTCCTCTCACCACCACTTTATCAGTCCACTCTGAATGACTTTTGCATCTCATTCACTGAATTATGCAGAAATTTTGAAAGACTGGATGGATTCCCCTTCAATCTGTCTTTTGTTGAAACTCACACTATTATGAAGGATAGATCTTGTTTTTGAAAGGATGCTTGAATGCAGAGCTACACCCTTTAAAAAGGAGTACTTCAAGGGTTCTTCAGTAAAGGCAATGTTGAATGCCTAAATGGTTCTTTGCATGGCTAAATGGGTCTTTATCATGATGGAGAATCTGATGTGTGTGGTTAACCTTTCTATATTGCATCAAGAATGGCCCCATTATTGTAACAAGCAATAGAACCTTTTATGATACCACATAGAGCTCTCTCTTCTAAGGCCCAATCCCATTTCTTCTTTTTACCCCTACCCCTTGTTTTCGAGTGTCACCCTAAGCCCTTGAAACTGAATTACAAGGGGTAGTGGTTAAAAACTTGCCCTACGAAATGGGACAACCCTCAAATTAAAAAAACAAAACATTGCTTCATTAACAACCCACTAACGCTGCTCTGTAGGCGACCCGGTCTGTCTTCAGTGATAGCAGAGAAGGGAAAAGTTCAGCAACTTCGCTGCTGGGCTTTAGTTACATTTAGTGCATCAAATGCTTTCAAAGAGGGTTATTTATCACCCACTCCGATTATTTGGTGATACGAAGCTGAAGTCAGATATTCACCAGCTTCTTGTTCGAATTTTCCCTTTCCACCTTAAATGGTGCAGCAGTTACATTCTGGCGCTTCTGGCGTCAGAACTGCTGGACTATTTAAGGTGGAACAGGCAAATTAGCTAGCTACCGAGACATTAGCATGCTATTAGTGATTTTTGTGCTTGTTATGAAGAAAACAACCATAATACATTGAAACGACACTAAACTAAGATAATATGATGGTTATTGTAATTTTTTAATGGAGAAAATTCTCACATTTGTGTGTTTCTTTGGTCATTTGTTCAGCAATCTTGCCGGTTTTTCTTTTTTTTTATAACGCTCCATTTGGAGTGTGCCTCTGAAAAATCTTAGTATGGAGGGCCATGTAGCCCTAACACTTCGCCCTACCCCTCTATCTCAACTAAAATTGGGACACCCTTACCCTAGATGTGAACACACAAAACAGAGGGCTGAGGGCTAAGTGGTAGGGGCGAGGGGTGAAATGGGATTGGGCCTATGTGTGTAGGGGTTTTTAAAATCAATGATACAAACACACTGAGACATTGTTTGATGATAGTTTTGAGACCTTTTGGACTAAAATATATTTTTTTGAAAACCCATTCTCGACAGAGAGCTATATTAACGAAGATGTAAGGCTAAATTTCTCCCCAATAAATCTTATTTTTTTCAGATTGATCACTATTTTATCATTATCAACATTACATATACAATCTCAGAAGATGTGTAGGTTCACTCATTGTTTGGGATAAAATAATATGGCTATATTTGTGTTGTAAACACAACGCCCCCTGGTTCCTATCACCACCACTGTAAAGACGTCTGAGTGCGCAAACCACCCAGAATGACTTTGTTTACATCTCAACTGAATTTTGCAGAAATGTAGAAAACAGTGAATCAAAATGGGCTGTTTTTGTAGCTTAGTTTCCCTATATGGTCTGAATAGACTGCAGAGTTAATGGTATGCTTTTGAAATGTTGACACACAACATACTACAAACCTTATTTCATAAAATGGTACTTCAAGGGTTCTTCAGTAAAAGGAATGTTGAATACTAAAATGGTTAAATGGGTCTTCATCGTTTTTACTCTCTAAATCAATACTACAAATGCACTGAGACACTGTTTTAGGATAGTTTTGAGAAGTTTTGGACTAAAATTAATTTTTTAAAACCCATTCATGACAGACAATTATATTCAGGGTGTTGTAAGGCTAAATTTCTACCCAATAAATCTTATTTTTTTCAGATCTATCACTATTTTATCATTATCAACATTACATATACAATCTCAGAAGATGTGTAGGTTGACTCATGGTTTGGGATAGTAAACAATATGGCTATATTTGTGTTGTAAACATCACTCCTCCTGGTTCCTATGACCACCACTGTAAAGAAGTCTGAGTGGGCAAGTTTCTCTACAATGAAACTTCTCACATCAAACCACCCAGAATGACTTTGTTTACATCTCAAAGATTGAATTTTGCAGAAATGTAGAAAACAGTGAATCAAAATGGGCTGTTTTTGTACCTTAGTTTCCCTATATGGTCTGAATAGACTGCAGAGTTAATGGTATGCTTTTGAAATGTTGACACACAACATACTACAAGTCTTATTTCACAAAATAGTACTTCAAGGGTTCTTCAGTAAAAGAAATGTTGAATATGTAAATGGTTCTTTGCATGGTTAAATGGGTCTTCATCATTTTTACTCTCTAAACCAATGATACAAAAACACTTAGAGCATGTTTTATGGTAGTTTTGAGAAGTTTTGGACTAAAATGTATTTTTTAGAACCTGTTCATGACAGACAGGTATATTCAGGGTGTTGTAAGGCTAAATATTCCCCAAGTAGATCTTATTTTTTAAGATTTACCACTATTTAATTATTATCAACATATATATATATATATATATATATATATATATATATATATATATATATATATATATATATAATCTCTGAAGAGTTGTAGGTTCACTCATGGCTTAGTAAAGTATGTTTTTTCCTTCTCCTGTAAAGTTACCATTTTGGAGATACGAGGTTTTGATCTGACAGCAGTGATATATAAAACGGTTCTATATAGCACCAACAAGGGTTCTGCTAAGCTTAACATCATAACATTAGAAGAACCCTGTTTGGTGCTATATAGAACCCTTTTCAAAAATGTTCTATATAGAACCATATACAACAGACTCTCCATCTATCTGAAAAATGCTTTCACCCTTAAATCATGGAAACGGTTCTTTAAGTGTTCCTAGTTCTATATAGAGCCATGTTCTTTTCTGAAGAACCATCGAAGAACCATCTTTTTTAAAGAGTGTAGTAGTGACAGAGACCAACAGTGTCTAAAGCAGTGGTCACCAACCGCCCTCCTGGAGGTCTACTGTCCTGCAGAGAACCCCTTTACCTAACACTAAGGCATCTGATCCAGCAAATCCAGGTCTGCTGAAAAAGTTTGTTAGCAGGAATGTAGATCTCTAGAACCCGCGCTGGTGACCACTGCTCTGAAGTAATATGTTACTTACCAATACAATACATTGTGTCTCTATTTCAACACATTTTGTGTCAGATCACAAGAACACATCAAACTCTCAGAAAAAAAGGTACTAAAACGTCACATCTTTAGTACCTTTAGTCACAATTAGAACATAAGTAGGTTCACTCATGGTTTGGGATAGTAAATAATATGGCTATACAGACCCCTGGTTCCCATCACTACCTCGGTAAGGAAGTCTGAGTTGGCAAGTTACTCTACAGTGAAGCTTTTCACATCAGACCACCCTGAATGTCTTTTACATCTCAAACGTTGGATTATGCAGCAATGTAGAAAAATTGGTGGTGTTCCCCTTTAAGGCAGTTTTATTAGCAGTGTTCTTGGTAGTGCAAGCTGCTTAACATTCTTATACTACAGTGAGGTAATGTTTGATCTGACAAAGATCTGCTGACAATCACCCATCAGAGTCAGGATCTCTCCCAGGACACCGACTCCTCTCAGCTCTTACTTCATACTATGGCTGTTTTGGTTTTTTTTTCATGATTTTTGCAAGGTCTGCGCAAAAAAATGTAGACGGGAAGGGTCCAGGGGAACAGCGTTACCATAGCAACAAAAATGAAAACATCAAATATTGATGGCAGAATGCAACAGGAGCAGATGCTTCCTAGCGCTCTGCATATGTCTCTTTTTTTCTACTGTTATCCTTTGATGACACACTTTATATATTTGCAAATAAGCCAAGCATGTCATTTGTGATGCAGCTGAAAGGAGGATTTTTGAGGAATGACAAAAGACAGAGAGAAAAAGGAGGGAACATCTCATGATGTTTCACAACTCGACTTTCAAAGGAGGGAAAAAAAGGCTGTGGAAATAAGTGAGCTTTGCAGTCCGTGGAAACAAACTGACATGATCATCAGTGCTATTCGAGACTCATTGGCTTCCATTCATGACGTGTGTTGTGTTAAATGAAAGAGAGCTTCATATGTGACCCATGTAAAACAACATGAAAGATGATGATGATGGTGATACATGTGCCTGAATCAAAAGAGGCTCCGCTGGGAAGAGGCAATGCGTGGGTGGATGCAGCTGCCCGTGAATAATGTATAGACTATATACAGTGAGAATTTGTGCGTTCGAAGTGATCCATTTAACTCATTCAAAGGGACACGTGAAGCTGTGCTGTGATTCCTTCCGTGATAAACAAGTAAGCCTCCAGTCCTGCACACTTAAAGATTTAGTAAAGAAAATGGTTCTATGTAGTACTATGAACACTCAGGGAACCATTTGCATGATTAAGGGGTTCTGTGCATCGTTAAAGGGTTCTTCAGAGTGAGGGAGAATGTGTTGTATTTCGCTGTTGTCTGAACAAAACCTTGTATCTCCATTTTTGCCGCTTTTCAATTTATTTATTTATTTATTTTTTTTACATAATTTGAAAATACCTATTGCCCTTTAAATTGTCTATAAATTTCGTGATGAATGGACTAAAAGAAATGACCCAGAATGACTTGGAAAAAAGTCTGGTTCCATTGACTTACAATAAAAGTAAAGTATGTTTTTTCTTTCGCCTGTAAAGTTACCATTTTGGAGATATGAAGTTTTGATCTAACAGCAGCGATATGTAAAAGGGTTCTATATAGCACCAACAAGTGTTCTGCTATTTTTACAAGCTTGACATTGTAACATTAGGAAAGGTTCAAAAAGGTTCTGCATAGAACCATATACAACAGATTCTCCATCAATCTAAAAAACCCTTAATGATGCAAAGGACCCTTTAATCATGCAAAGGGTTTTTTCAGTGTTCATGGTTCATACAGAACCATGTTCTTTGCTAAACAACCCCGGAGGAACCATCTTTTTTAAGAGAGTAACAACAGAGGAACCCTTTTTGGTGCTATATAGAACCCTTTTCAAAAGGGCTCTAATTAGAAAAGATAACGCAAAGGGTTCTTTGAGTGTTCATAGTTCTATAAAGAACCATTTTCTTTACTAAAGAAGCCCTGAGGAACCATCTTTAAGAGTGTAACAACAGAGGAACCCTTTTCAGCGCTATATAGAACCCTTTTCAAAAGGGCTCTAATTAGAAAAGGTAACACAAAGGGTTCTTTGAGTATTCATAGTTCTATATAGAACCATTTTCTTTACTAAAGAACCCTTGAAAAAAAGAAACTTTTTTTAAAGAGTAGTAGTGACAGTGGTACCCATTTTCCTATCACTAAGGCATCTGATCCAGCAAATCCAGGTCTGCTGAAGAAGTTCATTAGCTGGACTCCGCAGGTATGCAGATCTCTAGAACCAGGGCTGGTGACCACTGCTCTAAAGAAACATGTTACTTACCAATACAATGCACTGTGTCTCTATTTCAACACATTTTGTGTCAGATCACAAGAACACATCAAATATCTACTCTCAGAAAAAAAAAGGTACTAAAATGTCACCAGGGTGGTACGTCTTTAGTACCTTCAAATCACAATCAGAACGTAATTATACCATTTTCCATTACACTTCTATTTCAAAATGTTAGGTAATGAACGGATACAAATATTAACCGTTTCCATGGAAATGTGAATGTTGAGTACTTTTAGAACATATTCAAGGTACACTGATTTTTTTTGTGCATAATGAGATGTAAACAAAGTCATTCAGAGTGGTTTGATGTGAAACAATTCATTGTAAAGAAACTTTTCAACTTATTTACAGGGGTGGTGATAAGAACCAAGACTTACAATGTCTGCAAATATAGCCATTTTATTTGCTATCCAAAATGACCAGAGAACCTACACTTGCCTTGTGAGCTTTTATATGTATTGGTGATACTGTCAATAGTAGATTACCCATAGGAAATCAGTTTCCTTTGGAAGCAAATCTGCCTTACAGTGCTCTGCGTGTACATCTTCACCATGAATGTGCATTAAAAATGATGTTTTATGCCAAAATCTTCTCTCAAAACTATCATAAAACTATGCTACCGGCACCAGACAGCATGTTCATAATCATGTCATGTAATAACATTCTGTGAAGAAGCTTTAAAAGGCATTAAACAGTTCAGATGTCTGGTTCCCATCACCACAGCTGTGAATAGTTCTGACTGGGTAAGCTTCTCTAGAACAGAGCATTTTTACCTCAAACCACTCTGAAGGACTTTTAAGATGTTTACATCTTAATCATTTAAACAGCAGATATTTTGCTGCACCTTTTAGGGTACATGTACATTGTTTGTGTCTTAGTGAACAAAAACGTACCCCTTGTTTTTCTGACAGTGTACTGTGTTTGGAATAGTTGTTAACCTATTCATACATATGGAGTTGGTCATATACTGAACTGAATGACCAGAAGAATAATCGGTGAGTAATACACAGTACATAGCGCACTATTTCTCTACAAGGGAGCAATTTCAAATGCAGGAACAGAGTATAATTGACCCGTTCATGCTCCGCCCAGTTGCATAGCCAGAACTTTCACAGTGGGGTTGCCAGGTAAGACCCACTGTATTTATTGAGGTGGCAAAGGACAAAAGTAAAGAAGGAAGTTATTAACCTCTTTTAAGGTGTTATACTGTGTTGAAACTGAAAGACAAAACTGGGCTGACATATTTTAGTCACTCATGAAGAAATTCAATATCAAGTAAATTAAATGCATCACTTTTTTCAGAGTGTTAAGTCTTAGAAGTTAGGCTGCCCTCGCTACAGGTCACTATAGTTTACTGATAAAGCAGCCAGACAACAATGTATACGGTAACGTTACGAGCGAACAGTATTTGGCTGGGTGACAAACTGACCTACGTTTAGCACAAACATATTCCGCTCCACACTGGATTCACCTCAGATGAATCTAGCCTGAACACACATACTCCGCCGCAAAAAAAGCAATTAACATGACAAATTATGGTAGCCGGGTAATTTTGCATAGTTACCACATTTATTAGCTTAAATTACACCATGCTCACAGAGCAGCACTGCTGTAGAGACAGTGGGCAGTGAAAGTGAGAGTACTGTAATCATGGGTAAATAATTAATACGGTCATAACTGTGTAGATTAACAAATAATACATTTAAAACATTTTTAAATGTAGCTTTTCCTCTTGAAAAGCAGAATGTGCAGCTGATGCTAGGGGGACAAGCAGATTGTTAATTCTAATGAGAAACTGTAGTGCACTCACAGTTGTGCAACCATCTATATTTAGAGTAAGTTATTAATTTAAAATGATATGCATTTTACATGTGAAAGCTTACACTGTTAGGATAGATTGGTTGTAGTATTCTTATCGTATGCGAGCTACGCGTATGTGATGTTAGCACGCTGGCAAATTCGTGATTATCATTTTCAAACCTGCCTGGTTTAAAATGAGTGCTAAATAAGTTGAATTCTCAGCATTTAAGGTATGCAGAGAAAAAGATTTCCAAAATAGTAGCCTCAGTATACCGTATACAGCATACAGCATTGGACAGTGCACATTCTGATGATTTTCAAAAGGTACACATCCTCTACAGAGGACATACCTCTGTGTGTGTATATATATATATATATATATATATATATATATATATATATATATATATATGTATGTGTATATATATATATATATATATATATATATATATATATATATATATATATATATATATATATATATATATATACACACACACACACACACACACACACACACACACACACACACACACACATACATACATACACACACACACACACACACACACACACACACACACACACACACACGGTGGCGCAGTGGGCACATTTCTGTGTGGAGTTTGCCTGTTCTCCCCGTGTCTGCATGGGTTTCCTCTGGGTACTCTGGTTTCCTCCCACAGTCCCAAAACATGCAGGTCAGCTAATTGGACATGCTAAATTGCCCCTAGGTGTGAATGTGTATGTCTGTCTGTCCTGTGATGGACTGGCGACCTGTCCAGGGTGTATCCTGCCTTCTGCCCAATGACAGCTGGGATAGGCTCCAGCACCCCACTGTGACCCAGAAGGATAAGCGGTTTAGATGATGTGTGTGTGTATATATATATATATATATATATATATATATATATACATACACACACACACACACACACACACACACACACATTTACTGTTTATTTGTGAATTTAACACAGTGGGGTTAAAAAGAAAAACATCAAATGTGGCTAATGCAAAGTTATGGAACGTTTTATATTTTATTTTTTTATTGTTAAACTCAACCAATAAATATAAATTGTTCACTAAAACTTGTAGAAAAATGTGATTTGTGAAAAGTGTATTTCTCTGTAGAGCGTGTTAACAACACATGTATTTTGACTGGGATCTCAAAATTTCCATATGACTGAATATATCAATAACTGTAAAGCTTGTCCAACCTAGCAACTGTTGCTATGAAAGAACATATTTGGGGGCGGGGCACAGATAGGTCAATTAGAATGCATTTTGCTGTTGAAAATCTGAAGCCGGCTTCACTAAAGTGCCTTATGAAAGAAAATCTTGAATGTGAACTTCATTCTAAAGAAAAAATGTTATGAAAAATTCGTCAAGTAACTTAAAAATTCTCTTATTTTCTTTTCTTGTTTTTTTTTAATGAATGATTAAGAACAAGTAGTGTTCTTGAAAATACTATGTCCTTTAATGTTTTCTTAACATTATGACAGTCTCACACTCGTCTTAGGCTGTAAGAGTTGACAAGGTAAGCATCTAAATTCATCACGGATGCTTCTGCTGCTTCTCGGCATCCTCGTCCGTCACCCCACGATTATCGTATTTCCACTGAGGATTTTTTTAGATGCATGGTTTGATGTTTTTCCTCTATTTTGCTCCTCTGAGCAGATTAAACTAAATAACAGAAATAATTAATAAATAATAGTTAATAAAAATTCAAGCTGTATCTTGTGTCATTTATGGTACGTAGTGAAATGCAAAGTAGCCGACATTAGAAAACAATGGAGATTTTCTTAACTTAATTTTAAGAAAATAATCAAGATTATTTTAAGAGAATATTTGAAAACTTCTTGATTTTTTTTTTTTTTGCATTTAAGAACATTATAAGCTTCTTAGCGTTAGTTTTAAGAAAGTTAGCAAGTCTTTTCTTAAGAAAGTTTTCATAAATCCATCCCCTGAACTCCCTGCCTGTGTTATACAGTTAAAAGTCACAAAAATGACTCATCAAATGCATCTATCTTGAGAGATTCACTGGGATTTTGTATCAGAAGTGTCTGTAAAATGCAGTCCTCCAAAGAGCGGCAACAAACCAATGACGGATGAATTCTGACCTGCCAATTTTTACCATCTTGAATGTCTTGCTTATGCGGATGTGCACCCACGCATAGCCTTCTCTTCTTTAAGCCTACCTGCACTGCTCTGTTTCCTCTGCTTCCATCTTATGCTGCTGAGAGGAACAAAAAAAGAAAACATCCCCTTCTAAGGTTCCTGGTGTGCATGCAGCGACACCTCAAACATAGATATGCTTCATCATAAATAAATAAATAAATAAATAAATAAATAAATAAATAAATAAAAACCAACACACACACATAAAATTTAATACAAGCCTTCACAGTGCCATTTAATAACTGCCATTTAATTCATATGCAGAGAAAAAAATATAAGATTTCCAATACAGCTGTCTAGACTCCATAGCGATAACCGACTAGACAGTTTCAGCATTTCAGTCTACACATCATCAATCCTCTTCATCAGTATATAAATAAATGAATCTATAAATAGACAAATAACCAATCCAATGCAGCAAGTGAAGAAATCAGTACAACATCAAATACAATATACAAGAAGCTTTTGTATTTACAGTGTATCGCTTTTATCAGATTTCTGATGAATCTTCTGTCCATTTTTTTTTTTAATTGTCCGTTTAGCTTCCTTTATAAAAGTCATTTGACATTCAGAGGTCTGTAAATGTAAACTGATCACGTTTACTCCTTGTTTTTTCAACTCACCAAAGAACATCAACACGCAGTAGCGGAACAACGTACTGCATACACTGAAAACGTTCAGGAATATCGGAGTAAAGATGACTGGAACAATATTAGGACTCGTGCTTCATTAACTTGGTAGTATGCGTTTTTACTTTTAATATAACACCGAACACATTGTCTATACAAATCGTTTTTTTTTTTTTCAGCATAAAACTGCTATAATACAATGTAATATAAAATATTTTTGCTTCTCTTACAGGACAACCAACAAAAATAGCATTTTTTTTTTTTTTAATTAAATAACAATCAAGCTTTAACAGCTAAGTCTCTGTTGTTTTCTGTTTCTTATATGTACACAGGATATAGTTCAATGGAAGGTAATAATACAAAAACAATTAGAGTCAAACGTCAGGACTAACTTTAGTCCATGAGATTAACTTCAACAGACTTTGTGTTATATTTAAGGCAACGCAGTCCAATCTAAGCTGTCAAAGAACCCACTGACATAAAAAAAAGCATCTTGTCGCTGTCATAACAAAACCTCGCATCTCCAAAATGGTAACTTAAAATGTACGTTAGTTTAGCGAGATTGATTCCAAACAATTTTAGACTTTTCTATTGGTCCATTCGTCATATAATTTTCACGCACTATAGGGCATCTCGTAAAAAAAGAATCGAGATTTTTATAAGACAGCGATACTTATACAAGGCTAACAACAAACAACGAAACTAAACAAAAAAAACAATAACAAAGATGCGGACGTGAACATCGAAAATCCAAGTAAGACACTGAAAAGTGAGCCCCTTTGTCCCTACGAGGGCGTGTCCTTAAATTTGACCCCACCCTCACTCCTAGCCCCTCCCGTTCCTCCGCCCGCTTGGCGGAGGCGGCCGTGGCGCTAGAGAGTGGTGATCTGAGTGAGCTCAGAGTTCGAGTTTCCTGTCCCTGGATTAGGCTGCGGCTCGGGGCTGACCAGGGGCAGCTCCACGCCTAGTCATGCCGGGTTACTGATGCCGTCCGTGGTCTTGCAGTTGAAGGCGACGTCGCGGGCGATGCTGCGCATGCGGCCAGACTGCTGCGCATCCAGGCGGAAGGGCGAGGGCTGGCAGAACTCGCGGAAGCAGCGCTTGAAGTTCTCATCCAGGAAGGCGTAGAGCACCGGGTTCAGGCTGCTGTTGACGTAGCCCAGGGCGATGCAGAAGTGCATGAGCACCACCGTGTGCACGCTGGCCAAGTTGAAGCCCAGCGACTGGGCCAGCGCCATGATCTGGATGGGCGTCCAGCACACCACGAAGACGGCCACCACCACCAGCACCATGCGCGTGATCCGCCGCAGGTTGCGGTCCTTCTCCTTGGAGCCGGACAGGATGCGCACACTGCGCAGGCGCTTCACCATCAGGCTGTAGCACATGCTGATGATGGCTACCGGGATCAGGAAGGACAGCAGGAACACACAAGTACCAAACACGGGGTCCCATTGGCTACGCGGGTCCGGCAGGACCAGGATACACTCAATTCCTGTGCAGAAGAGGCAAAAAGAGAAAAAAAGAAGCACCATGTCACTTGAGAGTCTTAAATATCTATCCAAACCCAGGGGGATCGGAGTCTTTTGAACAAGTTCATTCATTTTACTTTCTACCAGAGAACCTTTGTTTCATCAGTATGTATTCCAGCAATCTTTAACGGATGGAAATACATTATAAACTTTAGGGATTCAAAGAATGTTTAGGTAATTAGCTGGCGATGTTCTTTTTATACAGCTTATAGAGAACGCTGATAAATTGCATAATATTGTGCACTTATTTAAAATCATTGCAACATTTTTTTATATCATTTGTCTTCAAAAAGCTGGTACCGATGTCCACAAACCAAATGCGAAAACAGAAGCAATTATAGTCCTTATAGGGGCCCAATTTTTCTCTGGTAAAGTCAAGTTTGGTTTCAAAACTTATGCTGTGGGTGGGGTCGGATTGCACTAGAGCAGAATGTTCTCCTGCTGTTTTCAAGTTTGTTTCAAAATTTCAGTGCTCCCAGCTTGAAGCCACAAGAAGCAAATTAATGTTTAGTCTTCAGTAGAGTTTGACGCAAGCTTGGCTAAAAAAAGACAAGGAGAGAGCAAACACTTGACTTGAGGGTTGCGTAATTTACTACAGAAATAAATAAGTCATCCGTACCCGGTCAGCAAATGCGTGGGTTCACAGCTAGGTCATTTCCACCCATGAGGAGTTTAAATGAAAAATAACACTTGTGTTTACTTCATCCATACCAACCACACATATTTGACTATTTTAGTAAGATATATTTTGTGCTACCTTGTAAACGGAGCTCATTTTCTATGTTTTTGCTACTTTCATGCTACAAATCTGTTCTATCACATCCCACAGGTGTTCAATTGGATTCAGATCTGGACTCGCGGTCATGTTCTTGAAACCAGTTTGACACAACTTTTGCTTAGTCATGTGGAAAGTAACCATTAGGAGATGGGTGTATTTTGGCCATCAAGGGATGCACGTGGTCAGCAACAGTACTCAAATAAGCTGTGAGATTCACACAATGATTGATCGGAATTAACGGGCCTAAAGTGTGGCAAAAAAGCATTCCCCACACTTCTACACCACCTCCACCAGCCTGGACTGTTGACACGGTACGTTGGGTCCATGGATTCACACTGTTGGCGCCAAATCCTGACCCTACCATCTGCGTGCCTCTGCAGAAATTGAGTAGACCAGGATACTTTTTTCCAGTTTTTATCTGTCCAGTGTCGGTGAGCCTGTGCCCAATGAAGCTTTAGCTTTCTATTCTTGGCTGATAGAATTTGAAGCCAACTTGGTCTTCTGCTGTTGTAGCCCATCCACCTCAAGGTTCAACATATTGCGCATTCTGAGAAGCTTTTTTGCTTACCACAATTGTTGAGTGGTTATCAGAGTTAGCTGTAGCCTTTCTGTCAGCATGAACAAGTCTGGCCATTTTCTGTTGTCCTCATCATCGACAAGGTGCTTCTGTCTGCAGAACTGCTGCTCACTGGATGTTTTTTCTTCATCGCATCATTCTGAATAAACTCTACACTGTTGTGTGTGAAAATACCAGGAGATCAGCAGTTATAGAAATGCTCAAACCAAACCATCCTGGCACCAACAATCGTGCCACGGTCAAAATCTGCTTTTATTACCTATATCTGCATAATTTTATGCACTGCATTACTGCCACACAACTGGCTAATTAGATAATTGCATGAATGAGTGGGTGTTTAATAATTTGCTTCGTGAGTGTATATCGGAGCTGTTAATAGAAAGGATGCCTATGCTATAGTAATTGCTTTGTCAAATAAAAACGGTATCTATGCCCTGCAGGAGAGTTTTAAGCATTTCTGAGTTTTTCCCCTCATAAATCAATAGTACAACATAACACAGTAAGGGAGGGTATGTCCTCTAGACCACTGACATGTATAGGTTTGACTTGAAAGTAAGGTAAAACATTTTCCGGTGTCCACCACATATGCTAAGGACACTTTTGTAGCCTCTCATTATATGAGCCTGGATAAAAAGTACAAAGTAGAACCAGAATATCTCCATTATCTGAACTGTATGATCTACTGGAGGGATAACTGTTTGTGGAGTTTTAGCAGGCTCTGAATAATGTATCTGTCTTTTACTAGTCAAAAATAGCTTGATGCTATAAAGCTGCAGTAACTGCAGTCAAATGGAAGTGATATGACAGAGCTGTCTAAACAAAACCCCATGTTCTACTGCAAATCTTTTGCTGAGTATTGCTTTGACAGCCAATTTGCAATGTTTCAGCTACTTGAGTACAGTATATTGATATGCAATCATGTTCCTTATATTGCTTGCTGCATGCCAAAGTGGTTAGCATGATAACACTAGTTGGAACTATGGTAAATAAAGTAAGGTTATTATGCAAATTTTGGCACATTTTTAATGTAGTGACAGATTCTCCTAAGGCAAATGAAGGCCTTTGGCTTATGGATGAAGTGTTCAGGGGGCTCAAAATTCCTACCGGCACCCCTGCATGTTGTTCAGAAATGCACCGAATATCATGTACTGTTAATAAACTTCAAAATCGTAGTATTAAAGCTTTCCAACATTCATCTTAGAACCCTGCACACACATCTACAGCTGAATACGGAACCACCAAATGCACTGCTTAGCTCAGATGCTCACCAGGAAATGTTTACTGCTCATTTTAAAGTGGTGTCAAGGCTTAAATCTGTCATAAGCTAAAGTAAATCACACAGCCTCTTCCAGAATATTGTGTTATAAAGATTAGAGGCTTCCAAAAGACATTTTTTTCCTCAGAGTTAATCACTTTCCCTTGTCATTTGCACAGATGTGTCTGACTATCTGAATTTTAAAACTCATTTAAAGATGCGCTGTTCATTTGGGTTTAATGCCACACCAAGAACACGCTGGTACCAACAGCTGATTAGTCATGATTTTGCCATCAAATTAGCTGAATTAGTTGGCAGCAGGGTACATACATCATTGCACCTGGAGGCTAATGAATGTTTTCTGAGTTTTCCATGAAGGCACTGTGCACAGACACATTTCAAAACACTTCAAGATCTGCCACAAATCAGCACAATGCACTTTTGGAACTGGTTCAAATGAAACTGACTGCTGAATAAGAATTCGAGCTTGAAGGGAAAAAGCGGCATAACAGATTAAAAGAAAGGTACACATGGGTTAACTGTTAGCATTTTCTTTGTTCGTGGTTGACAAGTGCCGCCATAGTTCTTATTAAGGCTTATTCATACTTGAAAAAGACAAAAAAATGGATTCCATACTGGACAGAATGGAATTGCATACGCTTTTCTTGCTCTCCTGACCTTTCTTCTTATTCCCTAAATAGGTCCTAGTGTCCTTTCTCTTCTAAGCCAATCATGCTAACAGACGGTGGGCAGGGTAGTGGGGTTGTACACCGATCAGGCATAACATTATGATCCTTGTTTCTACGCTCATTGTCCATTTTATCAGCTCCACTTACTATATAGGTGCACTTTGTAGTTCTACAGTTACAGACTGTAGTCCATCTGTTTCTCTGCATACTTTGTTAGCCCCCTTTTACCCTGTTCTTCAGTGGTCAGGACCCCCATGGACCCTCACAGAGCAGGTACTATGTGGGTTGTGGATCATTTTCAGCACTGCAGTGACACTGACGTGGTGGTGGAGGTGTGTTAGTGTGTGTTGTGCTGGTACGAGTGGATCAGACACAGCAGTGCTGCTGGAGTTCACTCAAGAAACATGCCCAATTTTTAACTTGACGTATCCATGCTCTGCTCACAGATGTGTTCTTTTGTAGCGACTTTCACTACGTTGAACAAGCTGCACATAAAAGATGACAAAATGAGCTTAAATGTGTTGTCAATTCTTAAATGCTCTGCTTAGTTGAAGCCACAGTACTGTGCAAAAGACAGAGACCACCATTCATTTCTCTCATTTCCAGTCAAAATAACCATTAAATGTAAGTTATTCATTTTCAAATGTCAAAGAAGACAGAAAAAGCCATTAACAAAAAATTACACAGAATCCTTAACAATTAAATATAATTACGTTAGTTGTATGTTTCAGTATTTAACGTGTCCACTCTGTACCTTTATTACAGCTTCCATTCTTTTTGAAAGCCTTGCTTTCCTTTTTTTAAAGAAATATGCAGGGATATTTTTCCCAATTCAGTCTTAGTCAGTTGCATTCCTATAGTCAGAGTAATCCCAAATAAATTCAGTGATGCTGAGGTCTGGACTCTGGTGGTCAGTCAACTTGTCTCTTCTTTTTGTCCATTCCCCTTTCTCAGTAACATCTTCTTAAACACAGTCTTTTAAACTCATAAGCTGCATTCCAAAGTTTAGGCTGCATTTCTTAGCCGTTACGTCATAGCAGTCCATTCCAAAGTGAGGGATCTTTCATATACAGCCTAGAAATGCAGCCTACGTTCAGAGTGATTTCAAGGACGCATCTGATGTATCCTTCCAGGCCTTAGGTTACCCACAGTTCTCTGCACATGAACGACGAAAAGAACAGCACCACGAAAATGGCAGAAAACAAAGCCATTGGAGCAGAGCTTGTTTTAAAAATGTAAATTGTTCACGTCCTTGAATTCGTCTTCGTTACCTTACGAGGTGTAAAACAACTGATTATTAAAGGATTCATCCATATATCGTATTTTACTTAGAAGTATCTGTATATATGTAGTTTGTCGTACTACATAAGAACATCTCCTCCATTTCGTGAAGAAACGAAAAAGCAACAAACTCAATGCAACAGGCTCTCTCACCAGTTCCCTCACGAGTTTCAAACCGCTCTGGTGACGTCACCACGCAGCCTCGTTAGGACTGATCCATTTGCCTGACCAATAGGCTACTAAGGAGGAGTCTTCATAGGACAGTCCTACCAAGGACCCGCACTACCTCTGCCGCAGCCTCGGCTTTGGAACACAGCTATAGTTGAGCTGTGGTCTCACAGTGGAAGGGTGGACAAAAACAGCTGTGGATGTTTTCAGATCTGAAGCAGCTTGATTTTCTCCTCTCTCTCAAAGATGAAAGCTTTAAGTGCTGCTTATCTGATAGTGACAGTTTTGGTGGTCCACCTGGTCTTGCTTGGTTGTTGGATACCCAGTATTCTCTCTAATGTTTAACCCCTTAACAATCCAGGTATACAAACGCTTATTAGTCAGTAACTAAACAGACTTCAGTGCAAACCAATGGAGCTTTTCTTAGGTTATAGAAGTGTGTAATGAAACTTCGGGCCCAACAGCTTTTTAAGGGGTCAATCATTTTTTAGCTCCAGTTTTAGAAACTCGCCTTCATTATGTAAGTGGATTATGTTATATCTGATCTCCCCAGACATATCTGAGAAATGCAGCAACTTGTACTAAATTGTGTGCACATAATAAAAGGTAGTCTCTGACTTTTGCTCAGTACTATACACAATAATCTTCCATTAAGAAGTCTGAAACTGAGACTTTCAGTAACAGTTTCACCAAATCTGTATATTTCCATGTTATGAATATTCTAGAAAGTGTAGATTCGTATGTGTACTAATAAACAACCTATTGCAATAAATCTCACTTGCAATTAGTCATGCAAGAAGTGTTTATTTTCTAGGTTTAGTGACAAAACAATATTGGGAGCATAATGAGTTGTTGTCAGTCTTGTCAGCACGGCCAATTAACTTACTGCTGTTTTGTTGGCATGCATTTAAAGCTGGAGCGGCTTCCGTAAAAGAGGTTAAACATCTATTTCACACACACAGGACATGAGCATCTGTTTATAAAAGGCTTCTCTCCAACCCTTCACATCTCTATCTGATTCTGAGTCTCTCTCTCTCTCTCTCTGTCTTTATCTCTCCCTCGCTCATGCTTCATTGTCAACGGTAGTTGAGCAGAACGCACATGAAATGATGAATAAAGAAATCTCTGCTTAAGGGAGTTCTGCAAGAGGAAGCTCAGCATCCTGGAGGGCCTGTATGAGGTAGAGAGAAGTCACACTGAGCCATATATGTCCTAGGGGGCTCCACCATATAACTTAATCACAACTCACAATGTTGGACACAGTGATAAGGGATTTCAGCAAGAAAGCTCAACTTGTATGTGCAAGAGATAAAGATAGAGAGACCACATGGAGCCATAAATGGCCTCAGGGGTGCCACCACATAACATCTTGATTACAACAAATAGAGCGCTAAGCTTTTCGCAGCGGTTTCAGGGGCAAACTGGACAAATTCTGACCCCATCTTATGAACAACTGATTCGTGAGCCTAAAACATGCACTTTATGGACTGTGTGCATGGAGAAAATGCAAAAATGCACCGTAGAGGTGTTCATAGCTGTAGCTGCATGAGAATCCTTTATAAAAGTATCAGTAAAGTAGTGACTGTACGCAGAGGAGAGAGCCTGGAAGAGAAGGAGCGGTCTGCTCCATTTAGACTGTACTGCTGAAAGCTTCCATTCATTATTCACCAAAATCTATTAGCCTCATGAATGATTAATCGCACTGGCGGACAAGGTGTCAGAGAGACCGTCATAGAGTCCAGGAGCAGAGATTTAGAGCTTGGCTAGATGTGCGCATAGCACACACACACACACACACACACACACACACACAGACTTTCTTTTGCCAACAAAAAGACAGCTGTTTGGAGCATAGCATGGCATTAAGCACAGCATATCCAACCTTTTCTAAGTCAATTACCCCCCGTAAATAACTCACGATGTGTCTTTAGAAAGAGCAGCCCTGGTTTAATTAGGACAGTTCTAATTGAGAATGAATTGTCACAAAGAGCAGAATGCTTTTTTTGGTTCACTGTTCTGCTCTCCCAAGCACTCTGCAATTAAGTGCACCTGATCTGATGAGTGCATCGTTATTAAAAGCCACCATGAAAAGCCTAGAAAGCTTAGAAAATTCACAGTACACGCAAATATGCAGAAGCACAGATTTACACACAGTTTTGCCTGCATACATACAGGCATTTGTAAATGTCTGAATAACCCAGGTCAAATTACATATTTTGTTGATTTAAGTGAAAATAAGTGAACACATCCTCTACAGAGAACCGAAACTTTAACATAGTGGGAATAAGAGTTTCATTCCAAAATGCTTTATATCCACTTGAAATGATTAAAAGCTATATAATGGCTGTGGAGCCGTGCACGACATGATCAATAATTCAGTATAACATTTTTTCTTCATAACTAACATTGTTGCGTGTTTATTACATATGACAGTGGTAGGGCTGTCTGATACATTCCAAATATCTTCCTGTACCTGTTGTGTAAATGCCAGTAGGTTCCCTATTTCTCCTGGCAGTCTTGGTTTGGTGACCGTGGGGCCTGTCAGCGCTCGTCTAACCAAGGGAGCAGTTAAACACTGCGCATGTTTAACACACTTTCAATAACTAGCTGTGGGGACGATCACGTTGGCCCCATGCTGACAGCAGCCAATAAAAATAAATACATTCACATACGTCCATACGTTAGTTAACGTCATTTACGGTGTGGACGTTGCTACACAGCTAGCCATTGTTCCTTATCAGTTGTGGTAGCCACTCATAATAGCAGGGCAAAAAGTTACATTTGGTACCAGCCATTAGAGCAGAAATTAGAGATTAAACGTTTGGGACACACCAGCCAGAGGATTTCAACACCATTCAGTCTGGAAAGGACAAAAACTGCTCCTTTAATCCAGAGAGGTTCAAGAGAAAAACATGGCTAACTGTGAGTGCAGCTAAAAACACTCTGCTGCTTTCCTTGCCTGCTCTCGCTATATTATCACTTGAATTCATTCATGGATTGGTGGGCTTTGAGAGAAAGGTTTTTGACATGTTTGCCCAGATGAAAGATCGTCATGCATCTTTACTTTTTGAGCAGTGACCATCTCTGGTGAGTCATTCTGCATTATTACAAGACGTGTTATTCCTGAAGCCCGGAAATCGTGTTTCCCTGCTCTGAAATGTTGTTTTGGATGTGTATTTGAAGACCACAGTGATTGTTACTGCTAGATAACTTTGGATTTGTAATGCGATGCTGTATAACAAGATTTTGTGAGATTTAATATTGTTATATCACTCAGTCCTGTCTCCACTTCCACTCACTTCTGCACCACATTACGTTAATTTGTGAATGTGTGATTTAATTGATGGAGTCCATTTGTGTTTGGATTGGGTTTGTGTGTAGTTTCATTGATGAATCAGCTGCTGCCCCAACAGTTTATTGTGCCCCACCAGGCTTTCTGTGGCAGAGACACCAATAAAAATGAAAAACACGTTTTTATTTCTATAAGTAAGGTGGTATTACTCATAATATAACATTGACAGTATTGATTTCTTCAATGTGTGAAGCCACTCCCAAAAATGTACATTATGAAAAAAAAGAAAATTCTTAAAAGTATTCTATAATGTATTTTGGAAAACTTTATTACACTTTGACACCACTAATAAATAAATAAATAAATAAATAAATAAATTTTACTTTGACCCTTTAAACCACCCATAGTTCCACCCTGAAGGCCAGCTTCTCACATGTTGCATGTTCCTATGACTCTGTGACTGTGATCCTCTTAATCTTACAGCTTTTAAATGGCAAGTTTCACTGATGTATCTCTTGATAAAGCCAATTTTTTTTTTTTCCAGAGTTCATGCCGTGAATCACCAAAAGAACATGGAGTACCATACTCTGAAGGATCATTTGCAAGCAGAACACACCACTTATGCCAGCAAAATCAATATTTCATGCTGGACAGTGCTCACAGGAGAACTATGGATAATCTAATGAAAATAACAAAAACAACAGCAAAGTGGAAAACTGCAGTTCTCCCACACGCAAGATGTAATGTAATGGTATGAGAGTGAGAAGACTGAAGTCGTGGAGGATTCACTGTATGACACATCGCTGTTGTCGGAAGAAAACCTTGTATCTCCAAAATGGTAACTTTACAGGAGAAGGAAAAACACTCTACTTTTAATGTAAGTCAGTGGAACCAGACTTTTTTCCAAGCAATTTTGGGCCCTTTCTTTTGGTCCGTTCATCATGAAACTTATACACAATGTAAAGGACAACATTTTCAAATTATGTCAAAAACTGAAAATCAGACAAGAATAGAGATTTTGTTCTAAAAGCAGAAAAATGATATATAAAGTTGAAACATGCAGCCACTGCTGCTCTCACTACACATCAATGATGAACACTGGAAATGCTATAGAAATCACACGAAGTGTGATGAAGTCCAGAACCCTGCGATCACATGATGAAAATAATGTTACTGAATTACTGAAAGCAAATACAAGTGAATACATTCTGATGAAGTTTACTTGGTTCACTCATATCAGTATGACAAATGTGTTGTTTTTAAATGAAAAAGATTCATTTGAGCAAAAAAGACTGAGATTAATCAAAAATAACTACACAAAATAATACTATTAAGATCTATATTAAGAGTTTTCCAAGTGGAACCCTAACTTCATTTTGTTACTTATATTTTTAACCTCATATTTAAAAGTAATGACAGAACTGCATGTTTAATTCTGTCATTACTTTTAAATATAAGGACATAAGTTTACATAACTACAGTTATATTGGGTTTTCTTTCTCTGTCAATAGGTTATTTTTTGTTTATTTTTTTCAATAAATGACTTTTGTTGTTTTTTATAAGAACAATAACACACTTGAACATCATCTACCAGGAGTTTTTGGACTTTCTTTATTTGCTGTTTCGACCCTGGAGTGCTCTATTCTATGCCTATGGATTCTGTTTTGTTTGTTTTTTTTATGTATTTTTATTTTGTTAGTTTTGAGTGTTTAAGCTTAATGAAGAGCCTGCTATTATATCCTTCCCTCAAGTGGTTGTTATGACATGACTTCTAATCATTAATCTCAGTAACCAAAAAGAAAATGGTGTTGCCCTCTCAGTTTAAAACATAAAAATAAATAATAAACATGCAGATTTTGCCCAAAGCACCATTCCAAAGAAGTTGGGGCAGTGTGTGAAATGCTGTTAAAAACAGACAAAAAGGACAAAAACAGGACATTTGATACTTAACCCTTTTTATGTTTTGTTTTTGTAAACATACTCTTGTTCCAAAGTGGATACCTGCTACACTTTTTAAAAAAGGGACTTCAGAAAGGCCAGTCTAGCACCCACACTCTCTGATTATACAGCTATGCTATTTAAACATGCAGAATGTGGCTTGGTGCTGTCATGTTGTAATAAGCACTCACGTCACTGAAAAAGACGTAGTCTAGAAGGCAGAATATGGTGCACCAAAATCTTTCGGTGTTAATGGTGCCATCACAAATGTGCAAGTTACCAAAATCGTGGGTACTAATACACATCCATACCATGACAGACCTTGACATTTGAACTTGCTGGGAACAATCTGGATGGCCCTTTACTTCTTTGGTTCAGAGAACACGACATCTGTCATTTCCATAAACAATCTGAAAGGTTGACTCGTCAGACTATCCACATTTCCACTGGGCATCAGAGTTTGAGCCTGGAGAAGTCTGTAGTGTTTCTGGATGTTTTTGACATATGGCTTCCATTGTGCATAGTACAGCCTTAACTTACATTCGTAGACGTCGCAACAAATGGTGTTTGTCAGTGGCTTTCAAAGTATTCCCGAGCTCATGTGGTGATATCCATCAGAACTGTGCCATTTTTAATGTAAGGATCTTGGGCATCCCGTTGTGGTTTTTGGCCTTGCCCTTTACGCACAGAGATTCCTCTGGATTCTGTAAAATATTGTAGTACGTTTGAGGAATGTGTTTGGGGCTTTTCCTGCTGGGGATTCTTCTTGTGAAGAGTGGTATTGGGAGCTGCCTTTTTTGGCTTCCCCCCCTACTAGGGGAGGGCCTAGGCCCTAGTAATGCTGGAGTTAGCCTAAAGCCTAAAACTTGGCTTGTTTGTACAGCTTGGCTGTGGACAACACAACAACGTGTAAATAGTTGCGTCACCCTCCTTTAAAGTAGTGGTAAATGCCACATTTAGCGTCAGAAGAAAAACTGTTGTCCCTTAATGGGAAAGACTCAAACTATTCAGCTGCTGGTGGCTAAACTAGGCTGAGGGCACAGATGGGTCACTCGGCTTGTGTAAGAAGAGGGGAGGACAACTGCAAGTTCATCTTTGGGAGAACCACAGCGTGCGGGGAGTCGTGCCGCCTGGGAGAGCCATGAGAGAGCACTGTGGTGATAGGAAAAGCTGGAGTGGCACTCGTGTTTGCAGACCCTGTTGCACAAAGGCTGTTTCCCATGCTTGTCTTGTCAGAGGATGACCTGGGTGGGAAGGGAGGAGAAGATGGCGACACACACAAGCATCACCACCAGTGGACGACGTAGCTGACCGAGAAAGTGCAGGGCGGCCATAAAGAACACCGATGCTGCTGTGCTGCTGCTGTCAGCGCTGGGGGGCATGGGACCTGACGCTGTGAGAGGTTCCACTGTGCCAAGGGGAGGACATGGAGCTGGGTTGTGAATTGCTTTGACCAGTGAGTGAGTAAAGAAAATCCGCCGCAACAGTGGCACATCCTTCTTCAGCATTTGGTCCAGTGCAACATGGCATGTTTGGGAGATGTGTTTGGGGCTTGTCCTGCTGGGGACTCTTTTTGTGAAGCGCAGTATTGGGAGCGGCCAATTTTGGGGGCATGGAAATAATTGAGAGAGAGAGCCATGGGTACTAGGACATTCTGCAGTCTTTTCCCCCTTCTGGGAGAGGGTCTAGGCCCTAGCAAGGCTGTAGTCTAGCCTGAAGCCTGGCTTGTTTGTACAGCGTTGCCAACACAGCTCCAATAAAGCATAAACGTGTAAATATTTGTGTCACCCTCCTTCATAGTAGTGGTCAACACCTAAAATCCCTTCAACCACTTGTTAAAGAATGTTGATCTTAAACTTTTGGACTATTTGTGGACACATTTTTTGGCAAAGTGGCGAGCCTCGACCCATCTTTGCTCATAAAGCACTAGGCCTTTCCAGGATGCTCCATTTACACCTGTTTAATATGTTTGAACATTTCTTAAAATTGTTCATATCCTAACTTTTTTGGAACATGTTGCAGGCATTAATTTAAAAATGAGCATATTAAAAAAAAATAATAATAAAGCTGACACAGTAAAACATTGTTTGTAATATTTTCATTTAAATACAGCTGAAAGTGGATTTGCGTATCACTGCTTTCAGTTTTTATTTGCATTCCACATACTGTCACAACTGTTTTGAGGTTTGTAAGACGCATTTTTGTTGGCCCAAATTAAGTTACCCCAGGTTTTACTACATAATGAGGACATGTTAGTCCTGAAAATGTACAAAAACAAATGCACACAAAACTTGTTCAAAATATATGCACACACACACACACACACACACACACACACACACACACACTCCCATATTGTGTGTCATTGTTCTGCTGTAGGCTCCAGGTGTTACTCTTTGTTACTGTTCAGCCTTGTAAAGCTGACTGCTCCTATTTAGCGCCAGCACTGCATTAATTATAACTGTTGGAGTCCTCTGTCAGCTGCTGCTGTTGTCCTCATCGCCTCTGCAAGCAATGCTCTTTTGCATTTCAAAAGCTCTAAACAAACAGACAAAACACACACACACACACACACACACACACACACACACACTTACCATGGTCATCTTCAACATCTCCAAGCACCATAGCTGGAACCCCTATGGCTGAGGCCAGCACCCATACACAGATGTTGACCACTTTGGCCTTGTGGGGTGTCCTCATGTCCAGGGCTTTGACAGGGTGGCACACGGCCACGTAGCGGTCCATGCTCATGACGGTCAGCGTGAAGACGCTGGTGAACATGTTATAGTAGTCGATGGAGACCACAGCCTTGCACAGGGCTTTCCCGAAGGGCCAGAAACCCAGGAACACGTCCGTACCCTGGAAAGGAAGAGTTGCCAGCACCAGAGCATCAGCCAGAGCCAAGTTAAAGATATAGATGTTGGTGGCTGTCTTCATCTTGGTGTACCTGAGAAAGACATGAAGTACAAAAGAAGAAAATGGGTTTCATTTATTCAAAATAAGCACAGTCAAGCATTCTATGAGGGGGTGGGGTATAAAAAATGAACTGATAATTGAGGTGGATAAAAATCATAGGTGTCAACCTTTAGACGCCTCCAAGCTGTATAAATTCAATGATACCTGGGTAGCACATTTATAACATGAACGTTTTGTTGACTCGATAACTGCAGAGTTCCAAACGTCCTCTGGCATTAACATCAGCACAAAAACTGCACCAGGAGATTCATGGCATGGGTTTCCATGGCCAAGCAGCTGCGTGCAAGCCAGTTAAAAAAATAGAGGCAATGAAAATGAATGTTGATCATTAGCGGCATTTTATTCAGTAAAGTCAACTATTATTTAATTAACACAGTTTTAATGTGATAAATATGAGACAAACATTTATCACCAAGTAGGTGGAAATAAATATTCTTGGGGGGAGGGGGGCGGGGAGGTGCTGAAAATGCACGTCAACTGAAATGTAAAGTGGTGTGTCATCAAATGGTTTCACAATAAATAAATAAATAAATAAATAAATAATAAATAGATAAATAAAGATTTTATTCTTGGTTTCTTGCACCATTGACTTTTAACTCAGCTTTGCTAGTTCTGACTCTATAAGCCAAAAGTCAATCAGAAAGTTCAGCCCTCAAAATCTGCATATACATTTTTATTGTGTTTGTTGCTGACATTCTTATAACAAACTGATATAAGCCTGTTTAACCCTTGTGTGGCGTTCAGGTCAGTAGGACCCATTTTCACTGTTTACCAAAAGATAGAATGATGTGATTTTTTATTTTTATTTTTATTATTATTATTATTATTATTATTATTATTATTATTATTTTTATTATTTTTATTATTTTTATTTTTATTATTATTATTATTATTTCAAGCTCAGATTTCTTGGCCTTTGCTCATTTTTTGTGAAGAACATTTAAAATGACCAATTTTCAGTGCCTTCACTCTGTTCACCCCCCACACATTTATGTGTATGTGTGTGTGAGGGTGGACAACATGGACAGGCTGCTGACTGGCTACAGCTGCTAAAGGAGAACCCTACGCTGGACCCCTGTGATATTTTTAACATCTGGTATTTTTACATAAATTGTTATGGCTGTATTGATTTTAAAAACACAATAATGCAGTGGGTTAAGTGTAGCTACCTGGCATCTACACTCATTGGCCATTTTATTGGAAACACCTACCATTTAGGTGCACTGTGTTGGTTCACAGTTACTGAGTGTAGCCCATCTGTTGCTGTGCAATTTGTCAGCCACCCTGCACCCCATCCATCAATGGAAAAGGTCTACCACAGGGCTACCTGTGACCAGATATTATGTAGCAACACAGCAGTGACTCCAATATGGCAGTGACCGTGTCAGTGAAAGTGCTGCTGGTATGAGTGAAACAAGCACAGCAGGGCTGCTCAACGTCACTGCTGGACTAAAAATAGTCCACCAACCAAAAATATACAACCAGCAGTGTCCTGACCACTGAAGAAGAGCTAGAAGAGGACTAGCACAAAATGTGCATGGAAAAAGACAACCGCACACATAAGGTGAAACAGCAAGGTAGGGGTTTCAGATAAAGTGCCCAGTAAGTGTACAGGCGCATATTCAATAACCAGGCAAAGTGAATTTCCATGTTTAAAAACAATTTGCTGAATGCTTCTTGCACATATTGAGACTAACGTCCTGGCTTATGCATATTATGACGCTGCCCCATAAAAACAAAAAGGTCCAAAAGGCCTTTCCTGAAAGCACAGCAGCACTCATCTGATTAAGCATGCGGGCAAGCGCCTGCTTCCCCACATCTCAACTACGACATTAAAACCAACACGCGCAGTCAAGGGCAATTTGCTTTTCAATATTTCCGTTAGTTATTTTGTGCTGCTTTTATGGAAAAGCCAAATGTTTGTACCCTGCTGTGAATATGAATGCTCACATTTGCGAATGAAGAATCATGTTTGTGTACAAACCGCTGATTTAAGAGAGAGTGCTGCAGACAGAGTCCTCCATATTGACTTTACTGCCTACTCCTGCATGCAAATACAGCCAAATTCTCCAAACTCAGAAAAGCAAAACATCATGATTCACAGTGAATTTTGATACTGAAGGGCCTACAGCCTACATTTTTCCATGTTCTTACAACGACTGAAGTTCACCTATTAGGTTTGTGTGGGTTTTAAGTATCAAAAACAGATAAAATTAATTTTAAAATAACCCCTTTTAATCCTTAGAATTAAACAGGCTGTTTTGTTACAGTAACACTGATTTATGTAAATCACTTTCGTCCTGATTGGCTGCCCTGATTTGGGTTTATGTACCAAAAAAAGTCATAATTCATGTTAACATGACAAAGTTTCTCTTCATCTCTTATCATTAAACAAGCTCTCTTTCGTTACTGTGCCTTAAAAACCAATATATGTAAATTATCTCTGTTCTGATTTGCTGCTTTGTATTAAGCCTTATTCAAAAAGCAGCCCAGGCTGAAACGCATCTTATAACTTCTAAATAAATAGATGGGCTAAATGGCTGTCAGTTCTCTATATTTAAAATGTGTTGGTTTTTAGGACATGTAATGCACTCATAAACTGCCATGTAAAGATTTGGAATCACTTGTCAAATTAAATAATAACTCATAAAATGTACATTTTTGACACACAAGGAATGCTATAAATTAATGTATTATTCATGCTGTAACAGAGATTCATCAGTCTGCATTTGTTTTTCAGATACTCTGTTTCCTAATAATCATTTAAAGTCCTATAGCATGAAAAGTTTCCTTGCTTTTTTGGAATAAAAGTATTTGATGGAGTATGTAAAAGTTTGTGACATCAGTTTAGCCCCACCCACTCACTCTGAAATTATAAGGAGTGTTTCAGTCCATACTGCTTTTGAATATGGCACAGAACAGGGCAGCCAATCAGAACATATTTGCATATATCAATCTTAAAAGGCATAGCAACAAAAACAACCAGTTAAAGGCCCAATCCCATTTTACCCCTCACCCCTACCACTTAGCCCTTACCCCTCTGTTTTGCGCATAGAGGTAGGGTGTCCCGATTTTAGTTGAGATAGAGGGGTAGGGCGAAGTGTTAGAGCTACACGACCCTTCAAACTGAGGTTTTTCAGAGACTATCCAGAGTGTTATGAGAAAAAAAGATGGCAGCACAAGAGACCAAAGAAACCCAAAAATGTGAGAATTTTCTCTGTTAAAAAATACGATAACCATCATATTATCATAATTTAATGTCATTTCAATGTATTCTGGTCCTTTTCTTCATAACAAGCATAAAAATCAATACTAGTATGCTGATATCTTGGTAGCTAGCTAGCTAACTTTCCCGCTCCACCTTAAACAGTCCAGCAGTTCTGACGCCAGAAGCACCAGAATGTAACTGCTGCTCCATTTAAGGTGGAATGGGAAATATTGAACAAGAAGCTGGTGAATATCTGACTTCAGCCTCATATCACTGAAGAATTAGGGGTGGGTGATAATAAATAATCATCACATCCTCCCCTCTTTGAAGGCATATGATGCCCTAAATGTAGCTAAAGCCCAGCAGTGAGGAGCTGAACTTTACCCTCCTCTGCTGTCACTGCAGACGGGCCGGGTCGCCTACAGAGCAGCGCTGGTAGCTGTTAATGAAGTAGTGATCTTTTTATTTGAGGGTCCCATTTTGTAGGGGAGATTTCAACCACTACCCTGTAACGCGGTTCTAAGGGGCAAGGTGACACTCAAAAACAAATGGCAATGGAAAACGACCATAAAAAGGTTTGAGTGGGACGCAGAATGAAGGCCATTTGTCCAATGATCGTTGATCTTCACTCTACTAAAACAGCATGTATTTGAGTCTGCCATTAACTCGAAATGAAGGCCTGCTTCAATGTGACGAAAATTTGGTTTTTCCAAAGGCCCTTTAACAGTGTCTTTTTCTGCTAAGCTTTGGTAGAACCAATGGCAATACACACACACACACACACACACACACACACACACACACACACACACACACACACACACACACACACACACACTAAATCTTTCAGCAGGCTTAAGAGCTCTCAAAAGTTTCAACTGCAGCATCTAAAACTCTCCAGGCGTGGCTGCTCAGCTTAGATAATACCTGCACTTGTTGGTACTTGTTGCCACATAGCTTTAACAGACCCCTTTTTTTTTAATTATTCTGAATTCAAAGTAATGATTATTAGTCATCGCATTCCAGGATGAAGTAATTGGAAAACATTGAGGGGATAACGCATTATTTCATTACAATTAATTGACATTTAACAAGCTAACTCTCCTTGATGAAGCAGTTGCTGGGATAGACTGCTCTGATTTCCATCTCATTTCCTGGCTCGGCTCTACTCAGCATCTGCCCTCGTGAGTTTTGTGTGTTTTGGGAGAGTTCTGCTCCTCTGCGGATGAAAGAGGAGGAATATATTTAGCATAATGAGGGCCTTTTTCCTGACATCCGCATGCTCCGTCTTTTTCTCTCGTGTGTTCTTAAACCCCAGTCTTCCCTCCCTCGCTCTGCTTTTGGGTGTGTGGGGGCTTCTTGGAGAACATCATTAGTAATAGCTAATCATCCTCCCCCTCTCTATGACCATTATGCAATAAGATGAGGCAGAATGAGGGAGTAAAGTAGAAAAGGAGTGTGTACAGTGTGTCATGAGTCACTGGTTGCTACAGGCTTTAATAAAGCATACATTAACAAGCATTATATGTCAACAAGAAAACATAATCCAAGGTTAGCCTTGTCATACGTATTTGTTAACTCAAGAGTAGTGGGAACGTATGCATGTCAAGGTTAATAGGCCAAACATGTTCAACTCCTTGGAACCACCGGTGGTTCCAAAACACACTTTGTCATATTCTTCATAACTTTCATATTTCATAAGCTACATTCAAAAGGTGGGGGTCGTATGAGAGCTGTAACCGTCTTCTTTCCAGTCAAATAGATGGGTGATGTAATTTTAAACCCTTATAATAAAAGAAGTTGAACTATCTACTGAAAGTCGACCTATTTTTCCACAAATCTGGGCTATAAACTATAAACAGATGGCGTCTCTTCAGTGATCTGCTCTGTAAAAATTATTTTTATACAATAATACAAAGAGCATCTAAGACTTTTGGCTTTCAGCAGTAAATTGTAAGCATATAACAATATGTGTATGATCATAAAACACATTCTGTTAATTTGAGGGGAACGTTTGCAAAAAAAGTGAACAAATAAAATACATTTACATTTATTTCATGCAGTTACTGAATAATTTGCCTTATGATTTGGTCTTGTAAATTCAGATGGAGAAACCAAAATATACCCTGGAGAATAAGAGGTTAAAATGTGTTAGCATATGGAATCGCAGCTTTTTGTATGCTAGCATGTTTTCTATCACTATGTAAAAGAAGCATGTGTCACTGGACGGTCTGGGAGTGGACCCAAGCACAGAGAGGAAAACCCATGAGGACGGGTCTCAAAACACTTTCATGGCAGTTTTACAGTGTGATGTGGTGTAATAAATAGTGATTTGGGGACATTCAAACCAGTGACCCTAGCCTTGCAAACCCAGTGCCCTACTACTGCACCACTGGGAAGCAGAGATGAATAGTGGAATAACACCCCTGGTGGGGGGGGTCAAACAAAACTAGATGCTCAAAATGGCGTAACACAAAGGATAAATTCAAGAAACCCAATAAAGGACCAAACCAAAATACTTCTCAAAGGAGAGATGGGGAGCAGGCTTTTCTTTTCTCTTCTCTCTTTTTTTTTTATTTCTTCCAAACAACATTTTCTTTTTCTGTGTTTCCTCCACTTTGCTTCTCTTTTTATGCTTTTCTTCTCTTTTTCCTCATTCTTTTTGTGTCTAAATACCCACCTGGGCTAAGTACTATACCAGTCACCCCTCTACAAAGGTGTGACAAGGGTGAGCTGTTTGCCACAACCTTAAATGCCGGGGCCAACAGGTGCGCCTGGTTGGCACTGATTACCCCTTGGTGTTCTGGGAATTTGAGTCTCCCGGAGCAACAGTGCCTCACCGCCATCGCCCTCTGCTGGCAGCCGGCAGCACAGCCTGACCCTTTACAGCATGATGCTGCCTTTATTGTTGAATGCACTGCGATCAGGCCTGTATTATGCCAAATGAAAATACAGCTCTAAAATAAAGAAACTTTTGTTTATTTTGTTTATGTAAACACAGTTTAAATGTTATTTTAAATAGACTTTACATTAGACTACATTAGAAATACTAATTTCAAAAGGCTTGTTTGAAGAATGTTTACATTAGTAAGCTAATTGAATTCAAAGATCATATATTTTTAAATCTTTGCATTTGTCGACACAAAACCGGGCTTCAAGAAGTGGAGGGGAGCATGGAAAGAAGTGTGAGGGGAGCATGGTCCCCAAAAGAGGAATTATCATACATAACCTGATGCACAGCTTTGTCAAAAGATTCAGTGCCCCCCCACCCCCCCACCCCCCCCCAAAAAAGCTGCTCAATAATGCAGTAAATCATGGTGTTGCACAAATCTCATGTAATCAAATAAGAAATAGAAAAATGTCTAAAACGTCTAGATAGGGGCTCAGAGGCCTATAATTTGATCTAGGTCTGACTCTGATAGTCTCTTAGTGATCATGCACACACATTCAGAATAGAATTCGGCCTTCTAAGGGTTTATTATTGATAAAGTGACTAAACGTGTGTTCCTAATTATATGCTTGCTTGCTCAAAATGATAGTTTGGGGGCAGTCGTGGGTTGGAGGTTAGGGAACCAGCCCTGTGACCAGAAGGTCGCTGGTTTGATCCCCTAAACCAACAGTATGTGACTAAAGTGCCCTTGAGAAAGGCACCTAACCCTGGGTGCTGCGGATAAGGCTACCCACCACTCTGGGCAAGTGTGCTCACTGCCGCTGGTGTGTGTACACTAGTGTGTATGTGGTGTTTCACTGCCCTGATGGGTTAAATGCGGATGTGAAATTTCCCTGTTGCGGGACTAATAAGGGTCAATTAAATAGTTTGTGCCGCAAACCAAAAAAAAATCGACATGTTTTCGGCTTTGTTAGATCACATTCTTTACATTTCCAAATAAATGCGGCAACAACATTAAGAAATCACATCACTAAAGGAGTAGAGTAGATAAAAAAGCAGGAATAGCCACTTTTTTGCCTCTGCAATAAAGGGTTAAAGGTCTTTTTCTGTCTGTTTCAGCTCTTTCGAAATCAGGCACTTAAGACACACTGCTGGAAGCACATGGCTTTAAAAGGGGAGACGGGTGAGCAGGCAGTTATGTAGGAAAGAGAGAGACATGGGGAGTGCAGATATGAGGGAAAAAGTGGTCTGAAGAGAGGGATGAGGGGGTGGTTGAAGGTGCTCCATTAGAGTTGTTTTTCCATTAGAAAAACAAGTGTCTCCAAAATAGTAACTTTACAGGAGAGGGCAAAACATTCTTTACTTTCAACGTAAGTTAATGTAAAGAGATTTTATCCAAAGCGGTTTTGGGGCATTTCTGCTGGTCCAATCATCATGACGTTTTAACACAATGTAGAGTGCAGCTGCAGAGCTCAGATTATGGCAAAAACTGCAAAAAAAAATGGAGATATTTGTTTTTTTAATAGCGTTTTTTGTTTTCGGAGAGTGGCAATCTTAAAAAGTAAAAGGAAAAAGTCTGTTTTTTTTTACTTTAGAATAGAAAGGTAGGGGAATTTAAAATATGCATCATCATCATGCTAACTGCCAACAAATCATCACCAATTTATCAAGACGGTAAATTTTAATCAGCATAATCAAATATTCAGTTTAATCCAATAATCATGATGGCCACATGACAAACAGCATGTTTCATTAAAAAAGCTTTGGTAGAACCAACATGCACACACACACACACACACACACACACACACACACACACACACACACTCCTCCACCTCTCTCTAGGACCCATTTATTCTCTCCATGCTTCTTGGGCATCCACAGATGTGGTCTGTCTGTGTGGGCTGGTCTCAGGTCATTAGCTGCTGCTAAAGAGGGAGAGAGGGGAGGGGGGTGCTGATGAAGGAGGATATGAGATGAGAACGAGCTACTGGGAGGATGATAATGAGCCAATTAAGCCCTACCCAGAGAAACCTTATCACCAAAATAAACAACAAAAGCACAGGGAGCTGATTTGGAGAAAGGTCATATTCCAAATTCAAAACTCTAGCTTTGCACACAAATATCGTTACTGTCATATCAAAACTTATTTCCACTATTTCACAATGCCAGCAGCCGTTTACATTGTGTGGACATTTCATGACGAATGGTCCATGGGCCTATCTTCAGTTTTTCACTTCAAAATCCCAGGCTTATTACATACCAAGGCTTATTATTCAGTAACTAAAGCAGGGGTGTCAAACCCAACCAGTAAAAGGGGCCACATTAAAAAATCTCATCAGTTCTGTGGGCCAGAGAAAAAATGTTTTTATTTCATTGTAATTAATGTGCTATAATTTTGAATTGAACTGGCCATTGCTTATTTAAAATATGCAAAAACTTCAACAGTAAAATACAGAGTCTTGTAGTAGACCTTGAAATATTACATGAATACTTGAAATATTGAAAATTTAAATGTTCCCAGGAGCTCAGTATTTTAAATCTACCTATCTGCTTGAACTAGACAACTGGCATCCTTTCTTTGCTGCAGGTTCATTAATACCTTGGCTCAGTTTCTGAGCTGCTGAGCTGACATTAAATGTTTCTATTGGTTGAACTGCAGCTGAAATGCATTTTGGTGATATGACTGGTGTGGAAATGTGCAGAATTGTGTAGAATTGAGGTGTAACCATTGTCCTATAGACTGTTGTTGGGGTAGGAGAGTCAGAGTGCACATTATGTTGTAGTGCATGCTGGGGACTGTAGTGCAGCACATTGTGAAACGGGCTAATGTTAATAGTATATAGAAAACTAAAATACTTTTGCGGGCCGGATAGGATAGTGTGGCGGCCCTGATCTGGCCCGCAGGCCTTGCGTTTGACACATGGGAACTAAAGGGACCTCAATGAAAACTGGTTGAGCTATTCTTAGGTTATAGAAGTGCATAATAAAACTTTGGGCCTTGGCCATTTAAGGGGTTAACACTGCATAATACAGTATGTGTATGTTCCTTAAAAAGTCCCTTTTTTAAATGGTTTCCACTAGTGGTTCTCCTATGGCGTCGCTCCAAAGAACCCCTTTTTGGCACTCCTTTTTAGGAGTACTTGGAATAAAATCGTGGTATATTAGCATATGTTCAAGTTAAGAAGTCTTTTTTGCTTCTCCTACAATCATACAGTGCCCGTATGCACTGGAAAAATACTGATACACAATCCACTTCAATGACTGATGGTGGTCAGAATAATGTAGAATCTAATGCATTTTAAACAGGCTAGCTGATTCACTTGATCTATTCAAGCTGTTCATTAAGTGACTAGCAGACCCCGCTTTGAAATCGAAAGTGGGACTGCATTGTGCAAGTGCTGCACTAACACAGATGCTTGTATAGTCGGTTGGGAATTCAGAGCGTGTACTATAAATACATTATTTCTTCGGAGTAGGGCTGGGTGGAACTGATAATGATTTCTGTAGTTCAGTTATATCCTCATTAGATCTCACTTCTAGGGGCAGCAACACACTCAGCACATGATTCAGTTAGATACACAATACCGGGTTCAGGGGTGCTGGTAGGATTTTTTTCATGCATGGACCCATTGCCTTATCTCATTTGCCTTAGCAGAGCCAGTCACAATATTAAAATATTCCATTTTTTAATAATAACCCTTTTTTGCTGTAGCTCCATATTTCCAACTTCTACTTTCACCAAGCTGTCATCTCTAGCATGCAGCAAGCTGTGAATATGAATATAAGCAACATGATTGCATTTCGATATAATGTATTTAACTGGCCGAAACTGTAATGTCTGTTGCTTCTCAAAAGCACTGCATTTTGGCTTGTGAAGCAATACTCAGCAAGAAGAGATGTCCATATTATTGTTTCTAAGGCAACACAAAGATTTGCAGCAGAACACTGGGTTTTATTTAGACATCCCATCATATTATTTCCATTTGACTGCAGTTACTATAGCATAACTCCAACATGGTAACCTTCTAGGAGAAATAAATATACTTTAATGTAAGTTAATGTAATGAGATTGTTTTTCCAAGTAATTTTGGATGATTTCTATTGATCCATTCATCATGAATTTTTCATACAATATAAAGGGCAACTACTGTGGCATCCTGCAATGGATGTAGAAAAATAAAAATGGGGAAAAAAAATTAAATACAAGTTTTTTATTTATTTATATAGTATTACTATTCTTTGTACTGATGAGCTTCATTTCTATTAACATCTCCAGTTTATCTTTAAAACTCACTTTTAAGTCTGAAAATTTAGTTTTTGCTGTTCTGTTTTTGCTTTTTTGTTTTTCTTAGTATTTTTGAAAGTCATAGTTTTTGATGGCATCTTTGTTTGAATGAAAAGTGAAAGTCTTGCTCTTCTTACAGGCTGTGACCAAGCTAAACTACTGGCCATTTGCAGAGTGACCCATTAGAGGGGTGACAGAATTCAAGATGCGCCAAACCCAGACTCGTCTATCAGACTGCCAGATAGAGAAGCGTGATTCATCACTCCACAGAATACATTTCCACTGCTCCAGTGTCCAGAGTCCAGTGGCGGCGTGCTTTACACCAAGTTTGGCATTGTGCATTTAGATCTTAGGCTTGTGTGTAACTGCTCGGCCATTGAAACCCATTTCGTGGAGCTCCTAATGCACAGTTCTTTTGCTGATGTTGCTTCCAGAGGCAGTTTGGTACTCGTGAGTGAGTGATTCAACAGAGGACTGTGTAGGCACTGTGTGATGATCTATATCGTGCATGGTCTACCGCTATGTGGCTGAGCTGTTGTTGCTCCTAGGTGCTGCCACTTCACAAGAATAGCACTTACAGTTGACAGGGGCAGATCTAGCAGGACAAACTGACTTGTGGCAGAGGTGACAACCTATGACAGTGCCATGTTTAAAGTCACTGAGCTCATCAGTGAGACCCTCTACTGCCTGTGTTTCTCTATCAAGACTGCAAGGCTGTGTGCTTAATATCATCCACCAAAAACCTTTGTCTATATAGTGTATACTAATACTTGAAGGGTTTTTAAACTAGCCTTATTACTTGGATTAGTGCAATAGTCTTACTGTTTAATGCATGAACTGTTCAAATGAAACATTTCAATTAAGAGTCTTTTAGTAAAAATCTAAAAATCACATGCAAGAAAAAAGTAATCCCCCCCACACCACTGACTGGGTTCCCAGTGCCGCGTTCTTTGAATCCTTTAAAATTTGAATTCAGAAAAAGGTCGTGATCATGCTGTAGCACACCTTACAAATGGCACTAGAACTGGGAAGCATGATGGGGTGCAGAAGAAACTGAAATTAGTAGAATGTCCTTTCTCCATGATGCACATTGCCACAGTTTTGCATCATGATATCACAATGTTGTGATGCATCGTTACACCCCTACTCACTTCCCATACATAACAGAAAATATAAATGTGTAGGAAAGCAAAAAGAAGAATCCCTTAATCTGCAGCATATTACTTGATGTGCCACATCATTTCTTCTTTAAGCTTTGTAAATCAGCATATGTGACATACCATATTGCTTTTTTTGCCTTACAGGCACAAAACTCAGTTAAGGGGAGTACAGAATTTCAATGATCCGTTTTGCAGCATAATAATTAAAATATGCATGAAGCATGTGCATTATTGGTTGTCAATGAGTGTGTGTCTAGAGCCACGGTGATTGATGAATTTCTCTGAAACCGAAGCAGTCTGGGATATTACTGCTGCTTAGAGAAACAGGTATCAGTGTAACAGTGAACAGTTGGAATACATTTGTTTTACTAAAGAACATACATGTATTTACACCATCTAGATTTTATTCCTGGTTATCCATGACACAAGAATCTTGTGGTTTGCAGCTTAATCTTGCAGGGTCTTCTCACTCCTCAAACTCACAATACACAGATTTTAGATCTGTGTCCACACATTAGCTGTCTAAAGTACAAAGCTCTACACAACAGAAGGTAATTGGCTGATCCTACATGCACAACAAGCTTTCTGAGGCTTTAAAGCTGGAGTAGGTGATTTATTTTAGATTTTTTTTTTTTTTATTTCTTGAAATACTCTTTGTACCCTGATAACAATCAATAAATCAAACGATTCTGACAATAAAAAGAAAAAAAAATCATAATCTGTGGAGGTCACAAGACTAAAATCCTTGCCCAATCATTTTATTTAGACTGAATGAAACGACTGGATGATTGGACAGCCTACCTGCCTGTCCACCTACGACCTTCCCACATGCACAAACATTGCACATGTACTCATTTGAGCAATCTGTCATATGGCTTTACATACACACAAACACACAGCTGAACTACAGCAAGCTAGGTTCACTAGAAAAAAGAAGAAACGGTTACACAAGTACCTAAAATAGCTTGCACTGCTAAAGAAAAGAAAGAAAGACAGAAGTAAAAAGGCTTTGAACAATGAAAGGTTTGATAAAGCAAGAGGCCTAACCAGAGTGAACCATGGCCTAGCCTTCCGACGGCAGAGAAACCTGTGGGAGTTGAAAGGTCTGGAAAGCAACACAAAGTTTGCTGTTTTTCTGTTGGACTGGTAATTATCTGGTTTGTTCCGTTCATGGGGAATTCTTTATTTTCCTGAATTATGTAGCCAACTTAGCTAGCCACTTAACTAGCTACATTATGTATTAGTCCAATGCTAATGTGTAAGTTATGTGTAAGCTAGCTAGCTATATTTATCTTGTATGAAATCTGTGTGCTTATATGTTTGATGATGTCTGCATTGCAGTCAGGCCGTTTTGTGTCATAGTCATGTTTTGCAGGAGTGGCTTTGGACAGAGGGCTGAATGTAGGGGGCTCTCTCTCTCTCTCTCTCTCTCCTGTTGCATGCTGGGAGTTTGACTGAGAGTGGTGTGGGGTGAGACTCTTGGTGAGAGTGACTGCTACTTTTTCACTTTTTTCTTCTTCTAAATCGCATGATTTGGTGAGTACTTTGTGCTGGTTTGTTGTTGTGGTGTGTGAGTTGTGGCAGGGATGGTGTCTCTTGAAGAGACACCATCTTTGTCCCTCCGCCATGGCTTCAGGTGTGTGCCTGAAGATAGTGTAATGGTGGAAGATGTTCTCCTTGCTGTAGGAGAGCAGGTTGGTACTGAACACATTATGTCTGCATCTCGTATGAATAAAGCAGTGGTGGTCTTTCTTAGAGAAACCCACCTTGTTAGCCGGCTAATTGAAAGTGGCATAGTTATAAATGAAATGTTTGTGCAGGCCACGCCACTGTTGGCTCCCTCCACAAAGATCACTGTTTCAAATGTACCGCCGTTTATACAGAATGAGGTGCTGGAACGTGAGCTTTTACGATTTGGTAAGATTGCTAGCTCATTTAAGATGGTTTCGCTTGGCTGTAAAAATCCTTCACTTAAGCATGTTACGTCTTTTAGGAGGCAGGTTTACATGTTTTTAGACTCTCCTGATCACACACTTGATGTTTCCTTCCGTGTAAAACATGACGGGCGGGCCTACATGGTCTATGCTAGTTCAGGCAGTCTGCGCTGCTTTGAATATGGTGATATTGGACATAAACGGTTTGCATGTCCGCACAGGAGGCAAGAAGAGGGAAATGTTAATGTTAGGTCTGAGGTAGGTGCTGCTGTGAGCGCAAATGTTGGTCAGGGGGAGGCCGTCGGGCCTTCTCAAGTGGGCCATGCTGAAGCTTTGATAGAGCTGCCTGTAGTGTCTGAGCAAGAGAACCAGAGTGTGGACAATGCAGTGCCCAGTACGAGTGGTGTCATACAGTTGAAAGGCAACATAGAAATGAGTGATCTGAATGAGAGGACAGCTGAGACCAGTGCTGCTGGTTTGAATGATGTTGAATTGAGGCTGGATGAATCCTTTTCTGATGAAGGGGGTGCTTGTTTGCAGGAGAACCCTGGTGAACTTGGGGCTTCCCAAGAGTGGCCCTGTAGTGGTTTAGAAGTCAGTTCTCAGGGAGCTTCACAGGTGGATCAGTCAGTTTATACTTTGGATGAAGTTAACAGTTTTTTAGATGAGACCTACGGAAAACAGGTTAATGTGAAAGATTTTTTTCCTGATATGGAGAAGTTTGTCAGGTCGGTTTCACTGCTCCAGAAGACTGTGGGTCTTGACCTTTTGAATGAGAAAAAGCGCTTTCGGCTAAAGAAACATGTTACACACATACGTAAGTATGGTAAACTGGTGAAGAAAAAGTCTTCCAGTCATCTGTGATAAATTGATCATGCGTCACGTGGTGTCTCTACCTCCTATGTTTCTGTTCTTTCTCTTGGCTCTTCTCTTAGGTCTATTTATGGAAGTTTTAAGAGTAGGTTCTTTTAACATAAATGGGGGTAGAGATAGACTGAAACGTGCTTTAGTATCTGATACTATACAGCAGAAAAGACTGCATGTTACTTTCCTTCAGGAGACACACAGTGATGTGGATAATGAAGTTGAGTGGGCTATGTGGTGGGAGGGACAGCATGTGTTGAGTCATGGCACCAATTTGAGTGCTGGGGTGGCGATTCTTTTCTGTCCTTCATCAGGGGTTAAGATTTTGCACACAGAAGAGGTCGTGAAAGGTCGTCTTGTAGTGGTCAGGGTTGAAATTAAAGGCATTCAGTTCTCCTTTGTGAACGTCTATGCCCCCAATGTGGGGCATGACCGTGTTGCATTTTTTAACACTTTGCACACTACTTTAAGTCGGTGTGCTAATGATGGATTTACTGTCATTGGGGGGGACTGGAACTGTACGGTGGATTTTACCATAGACCATACTTCTGAAGAACCTCACATACAGTCTTCTGTGTGCTTGTCTAAGCTCCTGAAACAGTTTAGGTTGTTGGACATGTGGAGAGTTAAGAATCCTGTAGCTAGACAGTATACATGGGTCAAGGTCTCTGATAATAGAATTAGTGCTGCTCGGCTAGACCGAATTTATGTGTCTACACATCTTGGCAGTAGAATCACTGAGGCTGTCATTTCTCCTGTGGGGTTTTCTGATCACCACTTGGTTTCTATCACGGTGAGCTTGTCACGCATTTCTAGTGCACCTTCATATTGGCATTTTAATGTGAAGCTGTTGCATGATGCAGTTTTTTGTGCAAGGTTCATGTGCTTTTGGGAACAGTGGAAGACCAAAAAAGTTGATTTTGAAAATTTGAGACAGTGGTGGGAAATGGGCAAGGCACAGATAAGAATGTTTTGTCAACAGTATACAGCCAATTCAAGTACAAGAGCAAGACTGACTGTCCAGGCTCTCGAGAGGGAGATACGCTCTCTGGAGCTTGGACTGACTGCTACTCCTGACCCTGTTATGTTGGGAAAGTTGCAGCAGAAGAGGAAGGAGCTCAGTGTCTACTTGAATGAGAGGGTGAAGGGGGCCTTGGTGAGATCCCGTTTTACTACACTCGCAGACATGGACGCTCCAAGTGCCTTCTTCTTCAATCTGGAACGTTCAGTAGCACAGCACAAGCAGATGGTCTGTCTTCGCCTTCCGGATGGACGAGTGTCTACTGATGTCACAGACATGCGTAAACATGCAGTGGATTTTTATTCTGCTCTTTACACTGCAGAACTCTGTGACTCTGACTGTGTTGCGCAGCTTCTTCAAGGACTCCCACAACTGGACTCTGAATCCAGAGATGAGCTAGACTCTCATCTGACTCTGCAAGACCTCACTGCTGCGGTTGGACAGCTCAACACAGGACGGTCTCCAGGCATTGACGGCCTGCCCTCTGACTTTTATAAGCATTTCTGGGACTGTATTGGGGGAGATTTTTATGAAGTAATCTGTGAATGCATCAGGGAAGGGGTTTTACCTGGTTCATGTCAGCGTGCTGTGTTGTCTTTGTTGCCTAAAAAGGGGGACCTCTCTCTTTTAAAGAATTGGAGACCAGTTGCTCTTTTAACCACTGATTATAAAATCCTTTCCAAATGTTTAGCCAATAGGCTCAAAAATTACTTGTCTTTGGTAGTGCATAGGGACCAGTCTTACTGCATTCCTGATAGATCGATAATGGACAACCTGTTCCTTGTGCGAGATGTATTGGATTGCTGTAAGGGTTCTGATAAGAGTGTTGGGCTGGTTTCTCTTGATCAAGAGAAAGCCTTTGACCGTGTTGATCACCAGTACCTTTTTAATGTGCTTAAGGCTTTTGGCATTGGGGATGGTTTTTTAAGTTTGGTGCGTTTACTGTATTCTGGTGCTGCATGTTTGGTTAAGGTGGGGGGTGGGTTGAGCAGACCAATCCCAGTCACAAGAGGAATTAGGCAAGGCTGTCCTTTATCAGGTCAGCTATACAGTCTAGCTATTGAACCGCTGCTCATCTGTCTGAGGAGGAGATTAGCTGGCTTTCAAGCTGCACAGGGATTTAGGGGTCCAGGGGCAGCACTATCTGCCTATGCTGATGATGTAACGGTTTTTATCAAAAACAGTCAAGATGTTCAGGTTTTAGTTGAGTCCCTCAACTTGTATGAAAAGGCTTCTTCTGCCAAAGTTAACTGGGAAAAGAGTGAGGCTCTTTGGGTAGGCCAGGAACAGATGGAAAGGCTACCACGTCTGCCTGGGACTTTGAAGTGGGGCAGAGAGGGGTTGAAAATTTTGGGTGTCTTCCTGGGGACAGATGACTTTCAGAAGAAGAACTGGGAGGGTATAGTGGAGAGAGTGTGCACCAAATTGTCTCAATGGAAATGGTTGCTACCCCGGTTGTCCTACAGGGGGAGGGTGTTGGTGGCAAATAACTTGGTCGCCTCCACCCTGTGGCACAGATTCAGTGTTTTACAGCCACCTGCAGGACTGGTACAGGAGGTGCAGAGGATGTTGGTGACTTTTTTCTGGTCAGGACAACACTGGGTTCGATCAGCTGTCCTATACCTGCCAGTACAAGAGGGAGGACAAGGTCTGGTGGATATCAGGTCCAGGATCATGGCCTTTCGTCTGCAAGCTGCCCAACGACTACTGTTCCATGGAGCAATTGCTTGGAAGAATACTGCCACTGTCCTTTTGAGACGAGCTGGGGGAATGGGGTTTGATAAACACCTGTTCCTTATGACAACGCCAGAGGCTGTGTTGGCAGGACTTACACCTTTTTATAGATCGATGCTGGAAGCATGGAAGGTGTTTTCTGCCTCAAGGACTACTGATACGCCTGTTGGTATGTGGTTGTTTGAGGAGCCATTGTTCTTTAACCCCTTTTTACCATCAGCTCTTTCATCTTCAGCAGTATTGCGCTCTCGTTTGGTGGCTGCAGGATACACGAAGCTGGGCCACCTCATGAGAACTGGAACAGCGGCTGTGAGTGAGAGGACGGGGATCAGGTCCGGTCGTCTGCTGAATCAGGTGATGGCAGAGGTGCAGAGGTCACTGCCAGCTGACTACCTGAGCTTCCTGAATGACCCATCTGTCATCGCCCAGTGGAGGGAAGGATGTCAGTATGATTTTCCTGAACTGACTGTTAGCCCTGCTGTGGAGTGGACTGAGGACGAGAGGTGTCTCCTTTCCTTCACCACTCCAGTACTAGGCACCTTCTCTTTGGTTGGAAAGAAGACACTGTACTTGGTATGTGTGAAGGTGTCCCAGGCACGCTTTCTGGATGGAGTTTTATCAACAAGGTGGTCTGAGTTGTTTGGCACTGACTCCTCCCCGAAAGGCTGCTGGCGGGTTCTGTATAAGCGTCCGATTGATAAACGGACAGCTGACCTCCAGTGGAGGATTGTACATGGAGCCATAGCTACAAACAGACATCGGGTGCATCTCGATCCAAATATTGGGGAGGGCTGCCTCTTTTGCCCACAAATTGAGTCTCTCTTTCACTTGTTTGTGCAGTGCGCTCGGTTGGGTGATTTGTTCTCCTTGTTGACCGAATGGTTCTCGTCGTTGGGTGAGGCTTTCTCCTTTCAGCTTTTTATTTTTGGGCCCAAATACACAGTAAGGAGGAAAAATGTCCTAGTTTTACTAAACTTTTTATCTGGTACAGCAAAGCTAGCAATCTGGAAGACAAGAAAGAACCAGATGCTGGGTCAGGGAGCGGTGGACGTGGTGGCTGTGTTCCTGGGGTTGGTGGCTGCACAGCTGAGAATGGAGCATGCTTACTATAATTTGGTGGGGAAGTTGCCAGAGTTTGTGAGCATTTGGGGCATTAATGAAGTCCTATGCACAGTCGATGATGTTGGCAATCTACGGTTGATGTTTTGATTGTGGGTGTTGTTTTAAATTTATGTTGCAGTTAATTTTTATTTTTTTTCATTTTTTTCTAACACTCGTAAAATTTTGAGCAATAACCTTGGTGTCTTCGTAGGTTTTTGAATGTCTCAATAAAAGGGCTTTTAAAATTCAAAATTCAATTCTCTCTCTCTCTCTCTCTCTCTCTCTCTCTCTCTCTCTCTCTCTCTCAATTTCCCCCCCAGTTTAGTAACTGCCAATTGCATCCACTAGCTAGATCTCCCCATCACACGATGCTACCAAGCTGGAAGCATGAAGGTAAGAATATGCTTCCTCCAAGCAACATCACTGGACAAGATGCCCAGAGTGCCAATTCTGTTATGTTAAGCTAACAGACCTGCATTGGCTGACATCATGCTGAGTGATGGGAGGAGACGAAAGGCAATCCTACCCACACAGTGAGAGGCCAATTATGCTCACTTGGACTCCCAGCCGAAGATTGCTGTGGCATTGCCAGGGGTCGAATTTGCAATCTCCTGACAATAGGGCCAACGCCTAAACAGCTGCACCACTCTGGATCCTAAACAGGATTTGTAATTGGCAAACATAATTGACATTACAGTGTAGTCTAAGACTAGGCTTAGTCCATGTCCACGATGTTTTTATTTTGTCTGTTTTACTTACTTTTATTTTTGGTGATGAAGCACTTTGACATGACTTGGCTATGAAAGTGTGGTATACTAATGAAATGTATTATTATAATTATTATTATTATTATTATTATTATTAGTAGTAGTAGCAGTAGTAGTAGTAGTAGTGAGCTGAGCTTGTTCAGTTTGGCATTAGCGCTAAATAGAAGCACGACGAAGGCATTAGCTGTTAAAGTGGAGAGGCAGACAGAGGACTTTTCATTTCCTCATGAGACCCAACAACACAGCTACTTACTGGAAGTGCCATTACTCAAATCTAGGAACCTGTCCAGCGGCTTTCGATCAAGTCTTAACTTTGCTGCCTGCTCAAGATTCTGTTCTCCCCTCAAAAGCGAAGCTGTTACAGACCTGATTTCCATTCTACTTTATTAACCTAAAAACGTAATTAAATGGCTCTTTTGCAGGGCCCATGAAGCTTGAGCAAAAGTTTGTAGACACCTGCTCATCTAATGCTTCTTATAAAATCAAAGACATCAACAGAGAGTTTACCCACCTCTACACCCTCCTCCAACCCTCTGCTGCAGCTTCTTGTCTCTTCTGGGAAAGCTTTAGACTAGGTGTTGGAACATTACTGTGAAGATTTGATTGCATTCAGCCACAAGAGCTTTAGTCAGTTACTGATAATTGGTTCTGGATCACAAACGTCACTCCAACTCATCCCAAAGGTATTAAATGGAGCTTCAGTGGAGTTTCATTGCTGCGGACCCCAATGGGGGGGATATATCCTTCTGGCAGATGCTTGACATTGGGCATGGTGATCTTAGGCTCATGTGTGGCCATTCTAAATCACTCCATTCTATTGGTCAATGCTTATCTACGGAGATTATACAAGCTGTGTGTGTGCAACCGAATGCCTTTCTCAGCAATAGGTGCCCAATAAAGTTCAGTATTCACTATTTAAAATGGTTGTCTGGATACTTTTGGACATATGGTGTATGTGAAGAAGCTTATTGCTGCCTACAAATCATTCATTCTATTCTTTTCCTGTTGATAACAAATTCTGGCAATACTAAATTGGACACGTCCCAATCCACTTGTAGTTCTGAAAAATGAATAAATAAATAAATAGGCTATTATCTTTTTTTTTGGGGGGGAGTGCTATTTCATTCTGCAATATTTGATTCCTTTTCCAGTATGTTTGCTGAACTGCTGGGCTACAGAGCACAACAAGGGCTTCATAAATTCTGCGCATTTTGTGCTTTGCAAATTTGACATTAAAAGATAGAATTCTAGAAGGGCCTATATTATGGAAAACCAATTTTCCATTTTTTTTTTTAAACAAAAGAGGACGTAAACATTGTTAAAGTTTCCGATTTGACTTTTTGGTCAATATGGTCCATATATAGAGCTTCAAAAACAGCTCGTTTGGAATTTATTGTTTTTGTGTTGTCACAAAAACCAACACATTGACATTTACATTTGCCTATTCGGCCTACAACCATTTAGCTCCGCCCATTCGTACTAGAAGTTATAAAGAGGATTTCGGACGGGGCTGCTTTTTGAATGAGGCACAATCAAGGGCAGCCAATCAGAACAGAAGTCATTCACATTTACAGGGTAATTAAAAAAGATTCATCTGATTTCAAAGCGGCATATTTTTATAACTGTGAGGTGCCTAGGAACCAATCACATGCATAGGGTCATAGAGGGGGTCAAGCATTCTGCGTTCTCCACTTCAATAAATCCATCATAACTGTGCAGCGTGATTTTCGTCGGCAGTGAACCTCCAACAGCTCAGAGCGTTCGTCTTTGGTTCCACAACACTGGATGATCTCCGAAATCGCACTGAAAGAGCCGTGAGTGCAGAGACACCTGACATGCTCAATCCAGTATGGGATGAATTTGACTATGGCATTGATGTTGTCTGTACAGCTGGAGGAGGTTCATATTGAGCACTTGTACAATTACATAATAAACTTTATGCTCATTTAAACCATTTACAGTTTACTGCATTGTTCTGTAATGATTTACAAGTACAAACCTGCACAAAAGTCTGAAGTGAACCTCAGGAAAAAAGTGGAAAATGGGAAAATGACAAAACACAATATAGTACAGGGGCCCTTTAAGCTACGTTAGGTGTATTTCAGTTAAACAACTATGCAGAGGTGAGCTATACAGACAATGATTCACATCCTGTGGAAACACTGGAGCTCATCTCTTTGCCATTAGTAGAAAAATCATCTTCTTCCATTAGAGTTAATGTAACAAGCTGATACTGCCCTGATCATATTCCATTTAAAAGAGCAATGGATGCTACTTGAAGCAACGAACTGTCCTTTATTCTTTCCAGTTGGTACAGATTAGTATGTATTTTCGAGAAAGTAAAGAGTAATAAGATTCCTTTGTCCAGAAAAGTAATCCCATTACACATTCCGAAAGTACTATTTAGTCATTTCTGAGCAACTACCCCAACACTATTGACGGCAGATGACAAAGAGACAAAGTTAAACCAACATGAGCGCATCAGTAGCTGAGCTGAGGAACAGCATGTGCTAGACTTGTGGGATTGAGAGATATCAAAGAGATCATGGAGCGAGAGAGAACCCGGCACTCCAGCTTACTAAAGCACTTCAGTCCTCGCCACACATGCATTCTAAACCCAGTCAATCTCTTCTCAATATGCTATCATATGAACCAATCGGTTGTCATTATGAACAAATATGATAAAATGGGCCTGATGCAAGTTTGTTCTGAGTGCGTAGGTTGGCTTGAGATTTCTTTGCACAGCGTGAGAGCTTGGGAAAACACCCAAAATCGTAAGTCCCATGCCAAAACAATGAGTTTGCGATCCTGCTGTCAACATTTGTTGAAAGCAGCTCTATAACCTCATCTTTGAAGAAGAGAAACAGAAACAACAAAGGACATTATGCCCACAGTAAATGAGCTGAGTTAAAGCATCTGTGTTACTCATTAAAGTCAGACTGTAGGGGCACCCGCGTGGCACAACCATCTAGGCGTTGGCCTGTCATCAGGAGATCGCGAGTTCGATCCCTGGTGATGCTACAGCCATCCATGGCTGGGAGTCCTAGAGAGCACAATTGGCCTTGCTCTCTTGGGGTGGGTAGGATGGTCCCCCCCCCCCCATCACGCGACGCTAGCCAGCGCAGGCGTCTGTTAGCTGACGTAACAGATCTGGGGGTTCGCGCTTTCAGCTGTCCAATGGCGTTGCGTGAGTGGCAGTTCAAAAACATTGGGGAAAAATCAAAATAAATAAATAAATAAATAAAAATCAGACCTGAGAATGGCATCTAAAGCAGCTGCATGGTTAATGAAGGTTCCTGAATGGTTCTTGGTTTAAAAGTTGAAGGTTCCTTAAGTTTAAAAAAGGTTCTTTGCACTTGTGCATCTTATTTACAGAAACAGTTATTTAAGGCACCTTGTGTTTTAGGGAACTGAAAGTGGTTCTGCAACAGAATAGCTTCAGGACCTTTTTAGGCACCTTTATTTTTTTAGAAAAAAAGATTACAATCCATATAAAAGTCAAAGTGAAAACTGGTCAGATCATGTATTTTTAAACAGTATTTTTTATCATTCCTCTTCTTTTAGGCTTAGAAGCAGGTTTGGGAGGGTTACTGTAAAGAAAAGTTACTTTAATTTATTTCCAAATCCACAATATTACTATATTAAAGAACATAATATGATTACTTTACATTACTTTTGGAATTTTTATCTTTTTAAAATCACAAAATAACATATAGACAAGTTAAAACTCATTTTTAAAAAAATGCTTTTGAACAAGGCCAACAGGAAATCTACAGTTGTTTGAAACAAAATAATATATTTTAGTTGGCACATAACCAAAACTATGCATGTTAGAGGCAACATATATTTTTTTTCACAACAAAGTGACAAAAATATTCTTTGCTCCTCACAAAATAGCAAAGGTGCTTATGAAAAACGGTGCTTATAAAATGTTAAATGTATTCCGTTGCTATCCAGGTCTGCATAAAAGTAAAAATAAGCACTATTTTTAACGCCTTACATGGCCAGGGCCCGACAGCTGGCCCAAAGTTTTATTACACACTTCTATAACCTATAAATAGCTCAACCAGTTTGCACTGAAGTCCCTGTAGTTACTGAATAATAAGACTTTGTATGCAATAAGTCAGATTTGAAGGGGTTAAAGTCGACTGATATCTCACACAGTATGAGGCCATTTTGCTCAGACTGCAGCAGCTCTCTGTAAAGTCCCATAAAACTTATGATACGGACCATTGATCTGCTCAGTGCTCATGCCGGAACAAATAGATAGGCTAATGCAAATCTCTACCATATTAAATTCTCCACAATGATATTGCTTAAGGCGATATGAGGGGCGGTCTCTAAGGACCCCACTCCATCATATCAATCCAGTCTAAATGAAATGTACAGAGAGGGTAGCATGGTGTGGATAAACTATTCAGGCCCTGCTGTTTACTGAGATATTAAAGAGTACCTGTCTGTTTCAAACAAAGGAGATGAGACGGAGGAGGAGTGGGTGATAAACTGGAACGGGAAACAAAAGCCATTACAGTACAAAGCCTGAATTACCTGAACGTTCCAAGGATCATTGCTGAAAACCTGCATTTGTCTTGGGAAGTGAACTGAATGGAAGTTTATTATCAAATTCTGCACATTCCTGCTTTGATCCAAGTAGTAAAAATAGTGTGTTTAATCAAACATGTTTAATGCTTTTAATATGTGCACACATATTTACACTATTGAGAATGTATCCATATGAGAACTAAATAAAATTTTTTAAATAAAAGTATTATCAGTAGCAACCGTGACTAATTTGGACAAACAAGTGAGATTTTTCTCGTATATTGTTCATTAGGTAACTGCTTTAATCTACACTCATTGCCAATTATATCAGGAACACCAGCCTTATACAGCACTGTGCAAAAGTCAAAACGGCCATTAAAGTCAAAACGGCCATTTTTTATTATTTTTTTGTTTTGTTTTGTTTTGTTTTTTTCTGAAGATATTTCCGAAGAGCTTAGGAAATAAGTGAAAAACAAGAGTTTCCAAAACTGGAGATCAAAAGATAATTAAGAAATATAGAGAAAATGACACTCCTAACAAGCTGGTAGACCACCAAAACTGTCTCCATCAGATAAAGAGCACTTTCATCTTTGAGAGAGAGGAGAAAATCAGGCACCACTCCTGCTTCAGATCTGAAGAGATCCTCAAGTGTTTTTGTCCATCCTTCCACTGTGAGAAGACACCTCAGTGCTATGGCTGCCAAGAGGCTGTTACTGAGAAAATTAAATAGACAAAAAAAGAACAATGAACTGACCACAGTCCAGACCTCAACACCAGTGTGTGTATATATATATATATATGGATTGTTATCGCCCTGCGATGGACTGGCGACCTGTCCAGGGTGTATCCTGCCTTCCGCCCAATGACAGCTGGGATAGGCTCCAGCACCCCACCGAGACCCAGAAGGATAAGCGGTTTAGATGATGGATGGATGGATGGATTGTTATCTTGAAATAACGAGTTAATTATCTTGTATCTTAAGATAAAAAAGTTGTTATTTTGAATTATTGAGTTAATTATCTTGTATCTCGAGATAACAATAGTTGTTATGTTGAGATCACAAGATAATTCACTCATTCTCAATATAACAGTCCAGCAACAGCTTTCCAGAATTCTGTACTATAGCTGTTGCTGCACAATATGTCAGCCACTCTCCACCCCTTCTATCAGAGGAAAGAGACCACCACTGCTGACCAAACAGTCATGCAGAGTTTGTGTCAGTCATCCTCTAGCCATCACTCAGTCATCACTGGTCAGTGTCTGACCACAGGACCACAGTTGGCTAGCTGGCAAACTATTCTTAATCCAGAGTCACACTGAAGTGTGTAAATGTTAAATGTAAAAATGAGTACTTTGTCAAAAACCAAAAATGTACTTGAGTAAAAGACAAAAAGTATTAATGTTTAAACGTACACAAGTGAAAAGAAAATGCAATAAGAGATTTTGTTCTACATTATAGCACTTTTACTGTCGGTACCAGTGGACGTGCTCTACTTAACTAAGCCTACTTTAGCTTAAAGCTTTTCAACAAACTCTTAACTGTTCATGAATCTCAAGTACACTTAAACACTGATTACAATAAGGATAATGGGTGATATGCTACCAGTCCTTATACAAAAACAAAATAACACTGTTGTGGGAAATTTCATTTTACATTGAAATGAATTTTATTGGATGTTAATAAAAAAAATGATGGGATCTAAACTGATTAGAAAAATAATAAAATCGTATTTTTGCTTGTGAGATTTGTAATGAGTGCTTTTCTAGTCTAATGAACATGTAAGGAATCAAAAATATGTTTTTTTTTTTTATTGAGTAAAAGTACTTGTAGTCAGTATCAATAATACTCAAGTAGTACAAATCTATACTTAAGCATAGTAATGACAATAAATTTCTACCAACAAAAACACAGTGAAATGCTGTTTTTTTTTTACATTTTGGACACCTCTGGTCAAATTATGTGTTGATTTTCTAGGTAAAAATAAGTACACATCCTCTACAGAGAGCACACTTTACTGCACAATTATTAACATTAATGTTTTTTTTTTTTTGCTAACCCTATGGCTAATTATTCATTAGCTACTGGGACTTCAGTGCAAACTGGTTGAGCTATTCTTAGGTTACAGAACTGTGTAATAAAACGTTGGGCCCTGGCCATTTAAGGGATTAACAAATTGGGGAAAAAATACCCACAAAGTGTGCCCTGTGCAAAAGTCATGCCATATATATATATATATATATATATATATATATATTTGCAGAAAATGGCATATTGAGGATGTGTTCATTTATTTTCACTTGAAAAATTAACAAAACTTGTCTTTTGACCAGGGAGGTTCAAACTTTTGCATAATCACTGCAATCATGGCTGCTATCCATCCATCTATCCATCATGTAACAGATCTCTCATTTGATGTGTTGTGCTTTTTAGTTTAAAAACTATTTTAACACAAACACACACACACACACACACACACACACACACACACACACACACTGACACACTCACAGTGGAGAACTCAGTAGGGAGGCTCCTGGCAAAAAGCCAATTCAGACCTAACAGGTGCTGAGAAGATTACTTCCTGAGGGTTACAAAGGAGCCGGATAGAGGCAGCACAACCATTCTGTTAAAGGCGTGCAGTGTTGGACACATCACAAAAGACCATCTCTATTGCATCTGCATAAATATTCATACCAGAAATGCCTCTGGGGATGTGGCCATGAGGGGGTTCTCTAATGGCGACGTTCTCAAGGCTGTGGAATTAAAGAATCCTTTGCCCTTGTACCGTGAAAGCAAAGACTGAGAGACTAATACGAATATTGGATTGACTAGATGTAATACAATGCCTGAGAGGATAATAACAGAGATATGGCCTCTGATTGTGCGTATGAGAGCAGGTGGGTGGTTGTGTGGTACATATCTTTAAAAAAAAGTAGTATGATTCAGGATTTTGGAAGCCAGGAGGTTTGAAGTGTTATATTCAGGTAATGTACCATAAACCTTCAGTTCCATCAACATACAACAGACGTAACAGGAGGGAGCAGATTCTTAACTGCTTACCACACGATAAACGCTCGGGGGAAATCCACATGTCCAGATACTGACCATAACAGAAATGAGAAAAACGCACTTTGTTGCTATAAAATAAACTAAAAGCAATGTCATTTGAGTGAAATCTCCTTTTGCATAAGTTCACATTTAGGTAAATGGCACTGTTTTTCCATCCAAACACAATATATAACAATAATTTACACAACATAAAGCCACTTTAACCTGCAACATCCCCACATCCCACACACGACTGAATGGGAATGTTTTAGTCCAGGGTTTTCATTCTAAGGGTTTAGTACTGGGTTTTCGTTTCAACCAGGCAACAGCCCACCTCTCATAGCCAAAAGAACCATTAAAGAACCTTATTTTTAAATAAAATTTGATGTGCGAAGACCTTTGTAAGGTTTTTTTAAGGTTCTTTATAATGTAAATGTTCTATACCAAGTAGAGGTATCTATGCATATATGTTTCTGTCTACCTAATCAATCTATCAATCCACCCATCCTTCCATCCATCCATCCATCCATCCATCCATCCATCCATCCATTCATCCATCAATCCATCTGTCTCTCTAAGTAACTCATAGGGGCGGGTACTGTTTAACCCCACTGAACTGAATGTCTCACTGGCAATCCATTCTGAGATTTCGATGATGTCTTCATAAACTCGTTTAACCCTTGTGTGGTGTTCAGGTCTGTGGGACCCATTTTCAATGTTTACCAAAAGAAAAAATGATATGATTTATTATTATTTCAACCTCAGATTTCTTGGCCTTTGATCATTTTCTGTGAAGAACATATAAAATAACACATTTCCAGCGCCTTCACTCTGTTCTCCTCCTACATGGCCTGCTGTTAGTGTGTGTGAGTGTGTGTCTGTGTGTCTGTTTGTATGTGTGTGTGTGTGTGAGGGTGGACAACATGGACTGGCTGCTGACTGGCTACAGCTGCTAAAGGAGAACCCTACGCTGGACACTTATGATATTTTAAACATCTGGTATTTTTACATAGATTGTTATGCATGTATTGATTTTAAAAACACAATAATGCAGTGGGTCCGCCAGACCACTGAGTAACAATAACATCAACACCACACAAGGGTTAAATCTGTCGCCAGAGGAGATACAACATGTGCATGTTCATGTTGGCCATGGTGAAATGCATCAGTGTGTAGAATCTATGCTACCTTGTTTCTATCACTGTATAAAAATGCAAGAGTTATTCTTTCCCATTGAATGTACTATGATTTTTTTTGTTCTGAGCGATTGTGCAAGCTCATTCAGAGCACAGTTCAGATCTGTAAGTGCTTATTATCAACTTACTTAATCAGAGTTATGATAAAATGTTACTGATGAGTGGTTTCTGTTCCTATCCATGTATTTTCTCATTCAAAAAGTTAGTTTTTGAAGTAAAAAAAGGAAAAAAAAACATCAGCTCATCAGCATATTCTTTTTTGCAACAACAGTATTGAGAAGAGCAGATTAACAGCAGCCATAGCCACATTTTCATGTCAGCCTTAAACGCTGGGATATTGGTCACACTAAATGATTTTAGATCCTCATACAAAATGTATTATAAAACACAAGGAAACACAAACACTGTTTTTTTCAATTATTTTTTACACTTATATTACCCATGTGAAAAGTAAATGGCCAGGATCCACCTGCAAAAAGTGGGTTAATAAAAAGTTTATACACACTTTTCTAACCTAAGAATAACTCGGCCATTCAGTGCACATTGTAGTCCATGTAGTTACTGAATAATAAGCCTTACCATGTTATAAGCCTGAGATTTTAAGGGGTTAACAATTGATTGTGCCACCTTGAACAGCAACAACCTGATGAACGGCTGTGCTCTTGGAGGAATTTTGGTGGGTTGGCCACTTCTCGGATGATTCACCGCTGTACCAAGTTTTCTCTATTTGGACATAATGGGTCTCACTACGGTTTGCCTGAGTCACCAGGACTTAGAAATGGCTCGGTAATCTTTTCCAGACTTATATATTTTGTCTGGACCTTCTTCTGAACACAGCAGACCTTCAGGCCTACTTCACATTGCTGGAAAGGTTCTACTTAAGTGAGGTTTAAATTCAACAGGACTAGCAGTAATTAAGCCTTGTCCTAATCTGGTTAATTGGGTGATTGAGTAACAAAGAGTGTAATTAGTTTTCCACACAGGGCTAGTTGGTGTTGGATCATTTTTTTTTTTCCTTCAATAAAGGAAAAGATCATTTAAGGGTCGAAACCGTTGTAAAATCCACGATATACAGTCCAAAGACATGCAGTCAGGCTAACTGGACATGCTAACTTGCCCCTAGGTGTGAATGTGTGTGTGATTGTATATGTCTGTCTGCCCTGCGATGGACTGGTGACCTGTCCAGGGTGTATCCTGCCTTCCACCCAATTACTGCTGGGATAGGCTCCAGCTCCCCCCGCGGCCCAGAAGGATAAGCGGCTTAGAAGATGTCCGTGTTTCAGTCAGAAGTAGCATCAAACCCAGGGTGAATCCTATACGGCTCCATAGTTAGATAGTGTGCTGGGTAACATTAAGTTTAGAAATTCTAGCTTCTGCTGTCAGGTAGTGACTGCTTGTCGAGTATGAATGTGGATGAATCCCAAATGACCTTTTTTTAGCGCTATTTTGCACTATTGGGCTGCAGGATTCAGTATTTAAATTCCTTTGGACATACTTTGCACATTGTAAGGTTTACAGGTATGACTGTGTGTGTATGTGTGTGTGTGTGTGTGCGTGTGTGTGTATGTGTTTGTGTATGCATGAGTGATGGTAGAAATGTATGTTTTATTTTATTTTGTTTTATTTTATGTTATTGCATTTTATTTCATTTTATTTTATTTACTACATGTAAATGTTTGTCTGATACTGAGCTCCTGTAACCAAAACCAAATTCCTTGTATGTAAAGCAAACCTGGCCAATAAAGCTTCATTTTGATTCTGATTCTGAATTCCTACGTAGTGCACTATGTAGGGAGCAGGGAGCCATTTGAGATTCAGCCCCAGACTGAGAAAAGTGGCATCGTCAAACTGGCAGAAGACTCGCGTTGGTAATTTGGTGACCAAAAAGTACTTATAAACTGAATGTATTTGCATTGGACAGTGCTGTGTTATCATATGTTCACTGTTATATGAAAAAAGTTTTATAAGTCATGAAATGTCTGCAGTTTACAGTGATTGGCGACTGAACGTTCTTCTCCTCATTCAGTGGCCAATGGTTGCTTAGCAACGCTACCATACTCTAAAGGAACTGCATTTCTTGGCAAAATACTTGTTTATGTTGATTATTATTAATAATAGCTTAAATAATTATCTAAAACAGTGGGTATTTTAATATATTTTATGTTGGCCGCCGTTCAATAAAAGCAATAAGCCACTTTATCACAGTTCCTGTGATTTTGTCATGGGGAGGGGAGTTTTAGGCACTCTGCTTTGCCAAAGAACACCCTTCCCTGTGACAAGTAACCAACGGCCTCTGGTGGCTTAAAAAAAAATAAGTATATATATATATATATATATATATATATATATATATATATATATATATATATATATATATATATATATATATATATATATAGACAAAGACAACCTGAGTACATACAGCATCAAACCCAAACATCTTTTTGGAAACTATAGTCGGGGTGGTCCAAAAACTGCCATTTGTATTTGGTTGCAAATGTTCAACAGACAAAATACTCAATATTTTTCACCAATATAATTTTGTATACAAGGTGCTGATAGTGGGTCTATTTACTGATCCAACAGATTGCAGGGTAATCAAAGGAGCGCCACACTGAATTTAAGAAGCGCTGATATTAATAACACGCTTATGGCATATAATTTAGACAGCCAATCACGAGTATAGATTTTGGAACAAGCGTGGAATTAGTTCACTGATGCTGATTAAACTGAATGTTTTGGTACTGAACTGTGGTACACACTTAAAATGACTTTTTAAGGGTTCTTTAGTACCGGTGATGGGACTATTTAGAACCATGAGTTCTGTACAGAACCATTTCATGCCTAAATGGTTATCTGCAAGGTGAAATGGTTCTTCATATTGATAATGTGTTGTAGATGGCTCTATATAGCACCAAAAAGGGTTCTGCTACTGTTACAATGCCAAGCTTGTAACAATAGCAGAGGATTTTCGTTGCTATGCAGAACCACATTCAAATAGGTTCTATATAGAACCACATACAACACATTCTCCATCAATCTGAAGAACAATTCCACCCTGTAGAAAACCATTTAAGCATGAAATGGTTCTGTACAGAGCTTATGGTTCTAAATAAAGAACCCTTGAAGAACTGTCTTTTTTTTAAGTAGGTACTGCAAGACAGAATGTTTTGATGCCTGGTAGTATTAAAGTAAGTATTGCTTGGTACCACAAAAGTATTGAATTTTGCTACTCAGTGCTAGTAACTCAGTTCAAAACCAAATAGAATCTTTGCTTAGTGTCTATTTTAAAACATAAAACGTACCTCACCTTTTCTAAAATGCGTGTTTTTTATTTATTTATCCATTCATTTATTTATTTTTACCTAGCATGAATGTATTTTTGGGTTGGACAGGGAGAGCATCTGCCAGGTAGGGAGAACAAAGTGACAGTTAAGCTGGTCTGCAGGAGTCAGGCAGCCTCTACAGACAAACAGCCCACCTGCAGCACTTACAGGCCAACCTCATATACAGCAATATGGCAGAACTAGAAAAACAACAATACCCTTGTAGCATATGAATACATAACAACAACAAAAAAAAGGAAATTGAATTAGCCCTGGCCTGGCAGTAATGAATGACTGATTTATGAATATGAACAGAGCAGGAGGATGTTTGCATAATTTTACACTCCTCTTGTTACTCTCTGCCTTTATCTGTTGGCAATAAGGCTGCATGATTCACTGTCTGCCAAGAGTATTAAAGCGATTGCAAGTTGCCTCCACACTTCTGGTCAATATGACGCATTATCAGTGCACAACGTAGACACACACACACACACACACACGACTACACCTTTTTGTGAGCAAAAATTGGGCAATCCAGGTCTGTGAATGGCATGGGGGAAATTACCCTTGCAGAAATAAATCTGCAACCCCCATAAACTGCCATCTGAGGCTTCATTAGTGCAAATGGTTGGAGATGTGCAGGGGAGAGCAGCAGCAGCACTATGAACTCTCGCAGCGGCTGTCGTTTATGGCTGAAACAGATGCACCATGCTCATCTCCGGCGAACTTTTTCATAAATCCACAAACCTCTTTTCTATCAGCACTACAGGCACTAAGCCATAATCAAAACCCACTCTGGAGCCCTATTAAAGTCATTTCATAAGTGAAGCTGAAAGACTGGGGCAAGTAGCCCTGTTAAGTAGTGCTAGTCGGTATTGTCATATGACAATATTTTACATATATATTACATTGCCAAAATATCATGTTATTTAATTTATTAATTAATTCCTGAATCCATAATGTAAAGTAAACATTACGGAACCCGATGTTCACTATGTATTTAAACCCCTTAGATTGTCAGGACCCACCAGCAGGTACAAACTTTTACTACATGCTTCTACCACTTAAGAATAACTTCACCAGTTTGCATTGTAGTTACGGAATAATAAGTTTTAAGCCCTTTTTGAATTAGATTAGTTTGACCAGAAGAGATCTGACTGGCTAATTCATATGGAACAAAGGCTCTGTGTAATTTCCCCAAGTTACCTCAAATAGCCTGGATTGAAGCTTCATCACATGAATGTTTACCCCAGCAGTATGCGGCAGCTGACAGACTTCCAAACAGTAACAACACCTTGTGTGGCTAAATGTTAAAAATTATGTCAAAAAAACAAAATTCAACACAGGACAAGGCAGGAGACGCATCTCATTTCAGTGTGGGGTGATGACCGTTATCAACAGTCGATACACAGGCAAATACTCTACAATACTCTCGGCAAAAGACAGAAATGGGGCCGCAAGGATACACATTTTTTATTTAGTGGGCTCCTGAGTGGTTCAACCATATACACTTCAAAAATATATCCTGGCAAATTAAATCATCCTACATCATCTCTCAGCAGTAGTTAATATATCTAATATTTCTCATTTTGAGATTCTTAAAAAGGTATTATAAAAATATCTAACTTATTTCTAGACTTTTGTACTTGAGAAATTAGGTAAAATTATCTCACTATATTTGCAGATAATGTAGCTTTTTCTGAGAAATAATGCTTGAAAAAGCTGAATTCTCTGCCAATACAGTGAGATAATTTTATACAGAGTAACACAGATGTAAAGTGATGAATTATGAGACTGCTTTTCCCAGGAATTAGTTAATAAATTATGTCCATGATTGTCTGAAGGAAGTAATTAATTGTAATGGATTCATTTTTTGAGTAATTACTTCAGCACTGGAGCTTTCTATACTAACACTGACACTTTTTGCTTCTCACTCTTAACTCCCAGCAAATCATACCAAATAAGCACCTCTCCATGATATATTATCTGATTTTTGCTTTTTTTACTTTGTACTGACCAGTCTGTCTTTATGAGGTTATGTCCTCACATGACAAAATGGAATAGTAGCCCATTGTCCCTGACCAGTGGGGTGAGGATTAAAATTACATACATACATACATCATCTAAACTGCTTATCCTTCTGGGTCGCGGTGGGGTGCTGGAGCCTATCCCAGCCATCATTGGGCAGAAGGCAGGATACACCCTGGACAGGTCGCCAGTCCATCGCAGGGCATGTGTGGGTGTCTATATATATATATATATATATATATATATATATATATATATATAAAAATGTACAATATGGGACCCCTGGGATCATGGGGGTCCTAGGCTGCTGCCTCCTTTTGCCTAGAGCAAAGACCACCCATTGGAATAGACACCAAATCGTTGTTGATTTCAGCAGTCTTGTCATGAACTTGAGGATGATGGAAGTGCATCAAACTCCGTTTAGCTGTTAGCCTTGTCTTCAGGACACAAAAAATGAACAGCGTTTCATATTACCTGGTTGTGTTATTACACTACTGTGATGATGATTTGAACAGGACTGCTGTCACTGAAGGAACTCAGAGTTCAGCGATTTATAGACGGCAATTCACTGTGGAATTATTAGAGGTTTAAAGGGTCTTTCTGAACACAATACAGCCCAAACCAAACATCAATATTGTTTTATGACACTAATTCCATACACAGTTACACTCTTAAAAATAAAGTGCAATAGCAGAACCACTTTAGGTTCCCTAAGGAAACCATTGATGCTTCAAAGAACCCTTTTTGGACATGAGATGTGTGAGGAACCTTTCTAAAGTCTAGAGAACCACCAGATAACATAAAGGTTTTATACTAATTAAAGGTTTTCCTAAACCTGTACGTCCAAGCCAAAAACATTTAGAAGCAGTCATTTTTAATGCTGCATAGACAATAACTTACCCAGCGCTGCTGTTGAGTACTGGGTGTAAAATACATACATATACAAAAATATATAAAAATCCCAAGAGCTTTCAGAAACATGTAGCAAACTGAAGGCATTCCTTAAATGCTGTTAATTAAATGGGACTCAATAGACTAAAATACAGCATGAACAAAGTAATTAACCCCTTTACTTTTAGCTGGAGATGGTTCTACCACTGGTGAAGCACTTCAGCTGGTGAACAAAAACATGGTGGCAATCCTTCGTTCTTATTCTTCCTCCTCCTTTTCACTGGAGCTTAAGTGCGACCGCGTGCATCCGGCTCTGGCGCCTGTCCCACCAGCCTGTTATCTGCTGTGTGGAGTCGTGGCGGGGGGACAGGGAGCCAGACATGCTCTCAGTGAGAATTTGGCTAATTACATTCTCAGGGACCTTGAAGCATGAATGGCACTTAACACAGCAAGTCGCATAAAGACGCTGAACTTTTTTGTTTCCTGCTTTTGTCAAGTCTACTGGTCTGTTTCACAGTCTAACAGGTTTGAAAAAAGGCAGATAGCAGATTTTTTACTTTGTATGTGTCTGTTTTACAGTTATCATAATAGTAAATCCCTAAACTTGAATATTCCTGGATTAGGGCTGGGCGATAAAACGATAATGATAATTATCGCGATATAACTTTCCTCAATATAACTATAAGAAAAAAAATTTCAATACATTTTTGATATAATAGAGCATTCTCACACTTCCACATTCTAGCGACAGCCCTGGTGGCGTTTTCTACTGCAAGGAAAGTGACACTACTCTGCTGTTGCCAGGAGAGGGCGCACTTCTGAGTTTTTCAACATGATTAGAGAGGGAGGAGGCGACAAGTGAAATGAGCCACCAAATATACTTTAGCAACATCTGAAACGTTATTTAAACGTTAGTTATATATTTCTTGTTTGAGTGGAGCGACCGGCGATCTGCTCTCCTGTGACCGAGTGTGAGTGATGAGATCAGTGGTGTAACTATACTGTCCTACAGTGAACTCACCTCTTTCCTAACATCCTAACAATCACGTCTGCTCCACACAACTACAGCGCTGTTACAGCACTCCGTCATATTTTAGTATTAGTGCATTCCCAAGCAACGAAAGTGAAACAGAGAAGTTGACTCATGCTAGTTACCGCCCTTATTTAAACGAAAGTAAACTGAGGACGCTGTGAGGCATTGCAGAGCGGGAGAGCACTATCTTTCCAGGTTAGCTGTTTTTAGCAGCTGGCTAACTTGAAGCAGCACTCTGTTACTCGCATAACATGGCAAATGTAGATCAAACAAGACAAAAAAGCACAGATTTCAGTTTAAATGTACCTAAAAGGAGGACTCTGAGAATTGGGAGGGAATTGAGAAGCCTATATAAAACTCAGATTATGATGTGATGTGAATTAATTCAGAAACTTTCAAGAGATAATGGCAACCAAAGAATCAATTATCGAACCTAGAAAAAAATTAAAAATACTCAGAAATGATTACAATGTTTTAACCCTCAGAAGTCGAGTTATTGCTGTTGGAGTTGGTTGATGTGGGGGTGCGCAGTGTAAGCTAAGAAAAATGCAAGACGATAAATGTACAGCAGATTTGTCCAAAGGAGCCACCCATCTTCCTCAGAAGGCTGCACTTTTATTACATTGTTTAAATATAATAACAAAATTAAATATTTAACGATGTAGTTATGAGCTACACAAAGAATTACATTTACATTTGTTTTATCTTCTATATCAGTATGTTCAAATTTGCCATTCTGAATTTTTGTTCCATTTGTCATGGTCACAGAAACTGTCTAAAAAAATAAAACAAATAAGCAAGCACAAAGATAAATAAATAAATAAATAAATAAATAAATAAATAAATAAACAGCACTTCCCCACTAACATCAACACTGTACACTTCCCGACACAAATGTGGTATCGATTGAAAGTTTAGAATCCAGACTTCTAACACAATTTACTCTGCTTGTTTTATTGAACTATGAGTGAGCCATTAATAATTAATAACAATCTATGACACTGCAAAAATATAAAACATATTTTGCCAAATCCAACAAAATCTTATCTGTCTTATTTCTGCTTATAGTTCATAGAAGGCCTGTCATAATGAACCTGTGGAACGGAGTAGCTGTAGACAGGCTCACAAAGTTTGAAGAATGGCTTCCAACTTCAAGTGGCTTTCAAGCCATGCTTTTGACAGAGATTTGCGGCCGATGATAAAGGTGGGGATTTCCAGTGAAAGTACAGAAATGAGCTTACCGATAGCAGCACAGCCTGGAGTATCATGCACTAGCCGAACCACATCTAATAGAGCCTGCTGATGGAGAAGCGGATGGACAGTATTCTGAACCATTAGTGATTGTTCCTATTGCAAAGCCATTTTCTAAAGGTTACCATTCAATATTTATACTTTATGACCATCACTGTCCAATCCCCCCAACAACTGGATTCATGTACACGCTGACAGCTATGCTGAGCTTGCAGCCAGAAAGAGTGTATCTGGAGATGTGCCCAGGGAGAAAAGCAGAAAGGCTCGCCTTCTCTTAGAGATAGAAGAAGATTCAAGAATGTCTCAGTTCATACTGCACATTGCTCTTATTTCACCAGTCACTACACTGTAAAACACTTTTTAACCTCTTGTTCTCCAGGGTATATTTTGGTTTGTCCATCTGAATTTACATGACCAAATCGTAAGGCAAATTATTCAGTAACTGCATGAAATAAATGGACATTTTTATTTCATTTATTTATTAATTTTTTTAAAAGCTTCCTTCAAATTTACAGAACATGTGTTTTATGATACACATATTGCTATATGCTTACAATTTACTGCTGAAGGCTAAAATCTTAGACGCTCTTTGTATTATTTTATAAAAGATCACTGAAGAGACGCCATCTGTTTATAGTTTATAGCCCAGATTTGTGGAAAAATGGGTCGACTTTCAGTAGAAAAAAAAATGTGAGTTCAGCTTCTTTTATTATAAGGGTTTAAAATTACATCACCATCTATTTGACTGGAAAGAAGACAGTTACAGCTCTCATACGACACCCACCTTATGAATGTAGCGTTTTGGAGCCACCGGTGGTCCCATGGAGTTGAAGAGGTTAAATATGTCACAGTTCTCTACTTTAACACTGATATTTTTTGTTGTTGCAGCAGGCAGGCATTATGAATGAGGCATCCGAAAACCTCAAAGGGTGGTGCAGTATATGATAAATGCACAGTAGATTGGTCCAAAAGAGCCACCCATTCAGGACAAATTCAACAAGAGAACCACATTAACAGAAAATCACCTCTAACTTCTATCCATGTAGGAAATCTACTTGTTTTTCCAATACAGCTAATACAGAGTGCTGCATACAAACTCTACTATGTTAAAGGCTGTAGTCTTTTATAGAAAGCAGCAGCAGCATGAACCAAGTTTCCTTTATTTTTTGACACCTGCCACTATAGAAGTCTGCATAAAACATGGGTTTTAGTGGGGCAAGAAGGTTGGTGGGGCATTGCCCCATTAAATGACTCAGACACTGCACCTGTGTTGCTTTCGAGTCTAAACCTTTGGATTACAGTGTGAGGATGGGAGGTATACTGGTGTGAATCATGGTTACTGTAATGTCACCACACTAATGATTGATTTAACTTAAGTAAATTAGCTTGGCTGCCTAAAAATTTAGATTTCATTGAACTTCAGAATGTAACGCTCAGAATTTTAAGGCAAGTAATTTTACTTTTTATTTCCTTTTTTTTTAAGTTAAAACAATATATCTGTTGTGAACTGTGCCTCACCATCAGTGCTGTTTCTGAACATCTGGGGGCCTTAAGCAACATCCTACTTCAAGACACCACCCCCATATCCTCCCTAAATATGTTCTTCTGTATGCAAGTGTATAAAAAGAATTAGTACTTAATGCATCCAAATATTGTGACTTAATGGTCTTTTTCTACAAATAAATGGAATAATGTCTAATTTAAATACATTCTTGCGATGTCTTGGAGGCCCTAAGCAACTGCTAATACCACCTATAGCCAAAAATGACCCAGCTCATCATGTTTGGTTTTATAAGGTCAAAAACGAACCTTGTATCATTTATTAATTTTGAAAGGCTTCCAAAGTTTGTTTGTTTGCTTATTTATTTATTTTCAATGATATCATTTCATTCAGTTCATATCACCCAGCTCCTCCAGTAACCTTGTGTCCTTCAGTTTTGAGAGACTGGTTTTCTCTTATTAAGCCCACACAGTCGTCCTTTATTGGTTCCCTCCCACTGCAACATAACTGGCAGCGAGAAAAGCAGATGCTCGGACAAAGGAGAGAACAAACGGATGAGCAGAACAACAGATCAACGACCTATACCGAGGCTGGGGCTATGATCAAAGCCAGGCAGCATAACAAGTAACTGCAGCACCACCCACACTACACCAGAAATGATTTCTTTTTATCTTGTATCAATAGCCAGGCAGGGGGCTGCTCACTGCAGCTCAGTCACAAGTGCAGGAACCAAAAACATTCTCTTTATTGGGTGCAGACCGGCCAATCAAAACCAACAGCATGACAAACAGGACTACTGCAAGCATTAATATCATCAAAAGAGCTCAGGTGTCAGGTTTGAATGGCTGAAACCCTGAGGGTCAACAGGCTTTTAGGTGAACTGGAAGATTTCCAACCTGAATTCCCTTAAACTGGAAACAGGCCATGGCTATTTGAGTAATTCATAGGAGGAAAGCAATGGAAAGTTATTTTATTATTATTATTTTTTATTTATTTATTCTGTGTAAAGTATGTTTTCAATACAGTACTTAATTGTTCTTCCCTTGTTCTTATCAGGAACTAACTAAGCCAACTTCAAAACAAGTTGAAGAAATATATCTGCTTTATAATCATCACAAATCACTTCTGTGGCAAAAATTTTAATGCAAAAATCACAGCAAGTATTCAGAAAATATTAAGCATTTTGTTTAACAAAAATCACAAACAAAAATGCTGTGAGACTGGGGCTGGGACTGAGCTTACAATTTAGATTCATCATAGAAACAAGACTAACACGCAACACCTGCGTACGTACGCAGTTTTGCATGGACCATAATTATCAGTGAAATATTTCAGTTGTGTTTTTATTTACATTTTTATTTGTGTTATCTTTCAGCGTGTAACTATGCATGGACTGCGGTATACTGTGTATTATACGTTTATAATTGTGCAAAATACTGGACATTATTTATTTCTTACGATATATATTCTGGCTTTTAATTCTATCACCTAGTATTGAAGATGCACTATATGTTTGTAGACACCTGCTCTTCCAATGCAAATCAGAGGTTTTAACAGGGAATTTGTCCACCCTTTGCTGCAGTAACAGCCTCTAGTCTTCTGGGAAGGTTTGGATTTGACTGCATTCAGCCACAAGAACGTTATTGAGGTCAGCTACTGATATATGTTCATAGAGAATGCTGTTCCACTGCTCCAAAGCCCTATGCTGGTGGAGGGGGGTAGGGGGGTTACCTGATGCTTGCCACTGGGAATGGTGTTCTTAGGCACATGTGCAGCTGCCCCAGAGAGTCCCACTCTATTGGTTAGTGCTTTTAAATGAAGATCATACAAGCTGATTAGAAGGGGGGTGTGGATACTTTTTAACACACAGAGTAAAGCTTAACAACTGAAATATCCGAAATAATGAAAAAAGCTCTGACAGCTCCAACAGTTGAATGTTACCACATCCTCCAAAAAAAGTTAAAACTGGTATTTCTGCCATACCTTTAAAACGATACCATTAAAACACAAACATGAACTTCAGATAACTTGAACATCAGACCAATTAAAGTTGTATTAAAGTTACACTTGATTACATATCTGCAACTAAATGGCATCAGCAGGATTCTGCCTTTGGCATCAGTATGCATCAGCCAACGACACTCTTAGAAATAAAGGAGCCAGAAAGGATTCTTTGTGCAATGGCATCAAAGAAAACACTTTCGGTTCTCTAAAGAATCTTCTAGAGGATAGTTCTCTTGAGAACCATTTTTGTATAGGAGTTGTGAGAGTATAAGAAACCTTTTTAAAGTTTAAAGAACTCCCACAGAATGTAAGGCTTTTAGAAAGATGTGTTAAATTGATAAAGAACCTAAAGAAAGGAATGTTCTTCATACTCATGCATCTCTTTTTCAAGCATGGTTCTACTGTGGTATCACTCGAAGAAGGTTTTGTGGCACCGGTATTTTTAAGAGTAAGGAACACTGTAGACTATTAAAGAAAGGCAAATAATTAAGGTTCTTAAAGAAATTAATTTAAAACAGAAACACAGCAAAAATGTGGAACAGTAAAATTAATAATTTGCAACATTTGGGGAGTATGCACACATTAAAGGATACAAATGTATGAAGGGGTTGTGTGTGTATATATATATATATATATATATATATATATATATATATATATATATATATATATATATATATACTTAAATATATACTTAAGTATATACTATATATACTTAAAATATAACATTTTATAAGATTTTTTATAAATGAGAAAGTGGGACACACCCTGGGGAAACTTTAGATGCCAGTGTGTTTAGAGCCATTCATGGTGGAGAGCTTTATGTAGGGTGTTATAGGCAAAATAGTCCCTAAAAGAAAATGTATTTTTCTAGATTCACCACTATTTCACCATAATCAACTTTGCATATAAAACTCAGAAGGCGTTTAGGCTCACTGGTTGTTTTGGGTATTAAATAAAATGGCTGTATTTGTGTTGTGGACATTGTGACCCCTGGTTCCTTTCACCACCTCTGGAAAGACATCCGAGTCTGTAAACTTCCAAACAATGAACCATTTCATATCAAACCACTCTGCATCACTTTGTTTACATCTTAATGATTGATTGGTGCAGATTTTTGAAAAATTGGTGGAAGTTCAGTCATAAATATGAACATGTTTAATATTTACAATTTGAAATCGAAGCGGTCACAGACTGGACTGTGAGTAGGGTGGAGGGGTAAAGATTGGATTATACACGCCTCACACCACAGGATAATCTGAGAAGATAGCCTGAAATCGGGACACCTTATGCACTGTCAGGAGGAGAGAATCGGTCTCAATTATCCTGTAGTGTGAGGCAGGTTTAAGACAACATAGCTCATTTGTAAGACATCCATTAGTAGTGCTGTAGCTTAGGCGTGTTTGGGAAGCTCAGTAACCAGCTTCCTCAACATTATTGGTATGGAATCTAAATGTGGTCATAATACTAGGGATGCAAAAAAAATAATGTTCTGATAATTGACTATTCGTCAAAGACTGATTACTGATTAATCGGCTTGAAAGTGGCCTGTAAATTTGAAGAGTTGTGACAAAAATGTTTGGCAATGTTCTGACAACCGAGGTTCTGTTCACAAAAAGTTGAATTACCTCCATGGAAAAAACCCATAACCCGAAAAAAAAAACCTGTGGCAGTGAATTTAAGCCTGCGCACAATTTTGAGCTACAGTGATAAGCAATAGCCAAATGATTTAATAGTAAATATGTAGATTAATGCTAATTCACTAGATGAGCTATGTGTCAACAGGTTTCCAGGACAAACAGATAGCATGTTTATAAAAAAGTGAACTGTATTTTAAGCTAATTAACCAGCCATCTAATATCTCGCTGCTGTCGGAAGAAAATCTTGTATCTCCACTTTTGTCATTTTTCAATTTTTGACATAATTTGAAAAAGCCTGTTGCCCTTTACATTGTAAATTTCAAGATGAATGGACTAAAAGAAACAACCAAAAATGACTTGGAAAAAAGTCTGGTTCCATTGACTTACATTAAAAGTAAAGTCAGTTTTTTCCTTCTCCTGTAAAGTTACCATTTGGAGATATGAAGTTTTCTTCTGACAACAGCAATAAATAACACTGTGACAGGACAAGCAGTCGAACATTCGGTAATTTTTAGCCTGCTAAATACTTTTAAGTAACAGAAACTGATACAGCCTTGAATATTCCAGTGACTAACATCAGTAACATGAAGAACTTTAGTGCGAAGTAGTTTGGGTTGTCAGAGCACCAGCATGAAGGTAAAGCTACCATTTACTACACGACTGAATTTGGCTTCCTGTTCGCCATTTTCTTACTCGAATTTTGCGCTCCACCTTAACAGGTGAGCAGTTGCATTCTGGCGCCTGTAAGAAGCTTCAGCTTCTTCCATTTATTTACAGTTCTGCTGCTACAGAATGGACAGCAGCATTTTTAAAGGTAACGTTGTGCTGCAGGGGAAAGTCAAACTTGCATGTCGCTGCTGTCAGAACAAAACCTCATATCTGTCATAATGATAACTTTGCAGGAGAAGGAAAAAAAAAATTCTTAACTTGGAATGGAACATGGAAGTTAATGTAACTAGATTTTTTCCAAGCACTTTTGAAGCTTTTCTGTCGGTCCATTCAACATGAAAATTCGGCAAATTGCACAGGTCAGCTGGCATTTAGAAATTCTGTAAAAAAGTACAAAATGAAAAAATGGAGATATGAGGATTGCATGTGACTATCCTTCATTTAAAGAAAGTACTCCCAGACTTTGTTCTTTTCTTTTGCTAATTGTTCACATGGGTACAACACTATAAGTCATTAGCTCACTCACTCACTCACTTACTCACTTACTCACTCACTCACAGACGCCACTTTGAAAAGTAAGCGAAAAATCAACAACTGAAATATCTGGACAATTTTTTATTGTTGACGATAGGTTATCGATAATGTTGAACAATTGTTTCAGCCCTAGTATATGGTCATATATGGACCATCATACTGAAATAGTTTAAACTGCAAGCCCACAACAAAAAACATTATAAAAAAAAAACAAATAAGTATCAAAAATCATCATTTATTGGGTACTTTCTTTTGGGAGCTGTCTGTCCCAAACCCTAACCCCTAAATTAACACTTGTGAAAATAATACTGTTTTTCTGTGTTTTTCTTCAATGTTTTTTAAAGATCCTTTTGATTTGTCTCCCTGGGGTCGACGAACACACCTACATGTCAGGTTTGGTGTTTCTATATCTATTTCTGTGTCTTTGCGATAATCCAGCTCAGAAATACAGTTCAAACATTTCCTGAATCTGTAGAGTCGCCCTTTCCATTCCATCTCATCACAAGATCATACGAGACTCACATCCAGAGTTATGAGCCTATGAAGAGGGGCTGAGATACACGACACTCAAAAAGTCACTAAGGACTGACCCATTACACCGGAAACCCTTCATTCTTCATTCAGTCCACATCGGAAACATGTGAAACGGCAATCCCTGTATCCATGTCTGTCACGGTCACTTTGCTCTTTTCTTTTGCTAATTGTTCACATGGGTACAACAGTATAAGTGATTATAAAGTATTAGCTCACTTACTCACTCACTCGCTCACTCATTCTAGTTACATTTGCTATAAAGGTTAAATTGACCAATTTTGATCAAAGTCAGCTAAAGTATCCTTTATGACAGAAGATGCCTGTTGTAAAAAGCGCTTACAAGCAGGTATGTAGAGATATGTCAGTTGTCATGACAACCTTATGTAGGTGTCATGTAGCCTAATGAACAGTGCCCTACAGTAAAGTGTTACCATAAACTCTTATGACTTGACTTGACAGCGCTTGAACGATACTCAAATTAAACCGATATAAAAATATGACTGTAAAGCCATGATAAAACCTGAGGCCAAAATACACAGTAGACTTCTATATAGTGCTGCAGAATCACCCTTCATTTTTTTATTGATTTTCCTCATGTACCGCCTGCATGTCTATCTTGTAAACAACTATGTGTGCCAGAGGTTTATGGCCAAAAGTCATTTTGTACAATCATGTCAAGTACAAAATAATTCATGAAAGTACTGAAAGTTCTATTGACCAGTGCCTGACGATGCTTTATAAATGGCACACTCTGTACCTGATATTAAAATAATAGTCTTTATTGACCGCTATCTATGACGAACCTTCTGTAAGGCTGCTCGGAATAAAAAGGAAAACTTTCACAGCTCAGACAACTACAATACAACATCTCCTGTTACTGCATTATTTCCTAGTGCAATTCTCAGCACTGCTGCCACATAATTGATAAAAAAATCAATAATGGCTCACAAATGGTTGATAGAAAGTAGCTCCTCTTACATAATCGCTGTCCTTCACCTCATACAAAGATCTCGCACATAGAAATTCTAGTTACAAACATGCGAGCACACACATGAACTCACACGTGAGTAACCTGGTGTTAAGTGTGTTAACCAGGTGTTAAGTGTGAAATATCACAGCACGCATAAAAATAAACAGAAACTGGCTCCATCTGAATTCCATGTAGCACCAGATGGTCGTAGACCACCATGTATCAGCAGACATTTCCAACCTGACTAATTTCCCAGATCTCAATCTGATCGAGCTTCTGTGGGATGTGCTGGAACATGAAAACCGATCCGCAGCAGCTCCGCCTCGCAAGTTACAGGACTTAAAGGATCTGCTGCTTACGTCTTAGTAGCACATACTGTAACTGTTTTGGTGGCATAGGACCAGTCAAACACTGATTCAGTCAAAATCAAGTTATTAAGTTCTTCGTTTTTCAGTTTCAGGAAAAAGCAGAAAAGGTAAATGTAACAAAGCATCTACACAGAAGGCTCAACAACTAAATATAAAATTATTTTTTTCAGTATTTAGCATGTCCACCAGTGGTCTTTATGTACATTAATGGCATTTGGTAGACGGTCTTATTCAGAGTGACTTACAACTTGGTCATAGGTCATAGGGCAATATGACAACATTTATCATTATGATGATTAATTACATTACAATTTGTCACAATATGCTTGTCTGAGTATATCATAGAAATCGTCAGTACTTAAAAATCACTTTCCAATTGCATGTTTGATTAAAAACATCCAGTAAAACATCCAGTTGATCCAGTAAAATGTTGAATACACATATTTGGTATTTATAGTTTTCAATAGTATTTTAAAATTTGTGACACTACTTTGTCTGTTCTAACTTATTAGACATAAAAAGGTAACAAATAATAGTAAATAAATAATGTGACATTGTGTATCATAGAAAAACTTCCTTAAGTATCGTGATATTTCATTTTGCTATATCACCCACCTTTTTTTGATCATTGCACAGATGTAGGTGAAGGTAGTGTTAGGAGTCTTGCCCAAGGACTCTTATCGATATAGCATATAGTGGCCTCCTGGGTGGTGGAATCGAACCCCAGCCTACAGCATGGAGGGCAGAGGTATAATGTACTACACTACATCAACCACTTTATTAACCCTTGTGTGGTGTTGGGGTCTGTGGGACCCATTTTCAATGTTTACCAAAAGAAAAAATTATGTGATTTATTATTATTTCAACCTCAGATTCTTGTCCTTTGCTCATTTTTTGTGAAGAACATATAAAATAACCCATTTTCAGTGTCTTCACTCTGTTCACCCCCCACACATTTACATTACATGTGTGGTGTTGGGTGAACCAGCGGGGAGTAAAAGTGTGGAGGTGCTGTGTCCTTCACTCTGTTCTCCTCCTACATGGCCTGCTGTTAGTGTGTGTGTGTCTGTGTGTGTGTATGTGTTTGTATGTGTGTGACTGTGTGTGTGTGAGGGTGGACAACATGGACAGGCTGCTGACTGGCTACAGCTGCTAAAGGAGAACCCTACGCTGGACACGTGATATTTTAAACATCTGGTATTTTTACATAAATTGTTATGGCTGTATTGATTTAAAAAACAATAATGTGGTGGGTCCACCAGACCACTGAGTAACACACACATCCACACCACACAAGGGTTAAAGTTTCAGTTCTTTTCAGGAAACTTGCAGATGTTGGTTGAATTTTCTGCTTCTCACAATGCAAATAATCCCAGACACATTCAGTTAGGCTGACATCTGGACCCTGTGGTGGCCCCTCCATGGTTCTTAGAACAGCAGCAGCTTCTTTGTCAGATTTGCAAATTTTCTTCTTTTTCTTCTTCTTCCTTTTCTCAGTAACAGTAACATCCTTTCAGACCCATATCGCTGAATTCTTCTCACAGTGGAAGGGTGAACAGAAACACCTGTTTTTCTCATTTGAAACAAAGTGGAGCTTGATTCTCTCCTATCTGTCAGAAATGAAGGCTTTAAGTAGAATGTATCTAATGGTGACTGTTTTGATGGTCTACCAGGTCTCACATGATTATTAGGAGTAACTTTTTCTCATAATTTTTTCAACTCCAGTTCTGGAAACTCCTGCTTTTTTAACTATTCAACTCTCATCTTCCTTATGCACGGGGTAATTTTATATAAAATAACCTCAGAAATATTTCCTCAAAATGAAAAACGTATTCTTTATGGATGGTTTTATTGGAAATTAAATAAATGAAAGGAAGCCTCTGACTTTTCCACCATACTGTACATCCAAAAATGTGCCATACTTAATAATTCTCATGTGCAATTGTCTCCCGAAACCTGTTGCAGTCCTTGAACCATCAACACAAAAATACAGGGTGATTCAAAAAGATTCATCCGATTTCAAAGCACCATATTTTTACAACCGTGAGGCGCCTAGGAACCAATCACAATCCAACTGAAAGAGGGGATCATAGAGTTTCTGACTGTCAGTGGAAGATGGCTCCCTTCAGTCTGAGAGGAGATGAGACCCCTGAGCAGAAAGCGTTCTGCGTTCTCCACTTCAATAAGAGTGAATCCGTCATAACTGTGCAACGTGATTTTTGTGGGCAGTGAAGCTCCAACAGCTCAGAGCGTTCGTCGTTGGTTCCACAACACTGGATGATCTCCGAAATCACACTGAAAGAGCCGTGAGTGCAGCGACACCCAACATGCTCAATCCAGTATGGGATGAATTTGACTATGGTGTTGATGTTGTCTGTACAGCTGGAGGAGGTTCATACTGAGACCTTGTACAATTACATAATAAACTTTATGCTCATTTAAACTATTTACAGTTTACTGCATTGTTCTGTAATGATTTACAAGTGAAATTAATCATTTTGAAATCGGATGAATCTTTTTGAATCACCCTGTACATCAAATTTTCTCAAACTACCACTGGGCGAAAGCTCACAAAGCTGAAGAAGAGAGCATGCACACGCTTCACGTGGTTACTGAAGCAGCAGACGTTTTAAGCAGAGAGAAATGATTCTGTGCCTTACAGCGAAGTTCCTAATTCATCACCTCCTCTGTAGCCATTTTCTTTTAGCTTCCCCAAGTGCTAAGCCACAGGTTATTATTCACACTCCCTACGGAATCATTTCCAGCACAGTGATATGAACTCGCAATAACTTCTGATCATTAGCAATGCTCATTTATATTGCCTTTCATCACTGTTTCAGGCAGTAATGTGCCTACAAGTATCCGCTGTCATCCACTGATATTGCTAGCACTCCTAATTAGCTGGCAACATCCTCATTACATGCTCATATTGCACTAAATACATCCGTATTCATGCTAAGTCACACAAAATGAGTCAACAAACTTTCACAGTCATGCTAAAAACAACATGACAAGGCTAAACAAACACAAAAAAGAAAAAAAAAAATCTCATATAATGCTAACAAATGTAAACTACCTGTGCTAACACTTTCTATACAATACCAATCAAATAATCAGAAGAAGATCAAATGCTTTTCAGCATAACGTCTATCTTCTGCATTTGTATCATACAGTTAATTATCACAGACTTGTAATGAACAGAAAACACATTGCAGATGCTGAAGCACCTGCTCATTAATGTCAATTATAGGGATATATAAGACAAAGAGTCTTATGCTACAGACAAGGAAACATGCTGAAACCACTATCCATGGTAATTAACCATATAACAATACCATACCATATAACCATATAACAACCTAACTCTATTTTTGGCTTTTTTTTTTGCATTATATGAACATTGCAGAGGCCTTTATATTGTGTGAAAATTTCATGATGAATGGACCAATAGAAATGCTCCAAAACCACATGGAAAGAAACTTCTTTCTGTCTTTGGGCAGCAACAGTATATTTCAGATGCAGCAGATAGAAATTACATTGAAAAATGCTAAAGTATGACCAGAGTTGGGTATTAATGGAATACATGTAAAGGCATTACGTAATCAGGATACAAAAAAGGGCAATTACAGTTACAGAAATTCAGCTCAGAGGTGTGTGAAAGTCTTAAGAATGCTTTATTATTTTTTTTTAATATGCAAAGCAGCCTACAGCCTTTTTTGTGAGGAGCAAAGAATATCTTTGCCACTTCTGCATGAAGACAATCCTCCATTTTTTAAAGCATAAACAACATAGATAAATTAAAAGGTTGTATCCTTGTGCCTATTTTTCACCTTCAGCAAATAAAAGTGACGGCCAAAGCAGACGTTACCACCATGGCAACATTTAAACATTTACAGCTGAGTGTTGACATCGATTAGTAAGTAAACAACACTTTTCTTTCAATGGCAACATGTAAACACATTGCTACCCTGCTTCAGTGGCTCTCCTGACTGTAGTGACCTAATTGAGCTCTGCTGGTTCTTAGCATAGACTTCTCTATATGTAACTGTAATGAACTAGTTAAGCAGTAAAGTTGACCACGCTAAAACAGTTGCCCAATGCCATTTGCCCTAGACATCTAGGGCTAGTGCTGTAAAAGGTCGGTCAATTAGCCTTTACCCACCACGGTGTGCTGTCAGCTGTGGTAGGTTAAATAGTTGGTTAAATGCAAGGTCAGAAGTTGTGAGCTGTGCATGCACTATTTTTCCATTTCTGACTGTGGACAATGCAATGAAGTAGGCTAGTGGGCTAGTTGGTGGGTTTAACCTCAATATAGGGATGTGTCTGGGACATAGCGCTTCCTAGCTAGCCCCCTCAGGCCATAACCAGCCCCCAAAATGAAATTCTGGCTACGCCATTGGCATAGTTTTGACAATTATGTCACTTATATCATTTAGTTCCACAGAACAGTTTGGTGTGTTTAACCCTTAGAGCTCCAAGTCATTCCTGGGTGTATTTTGCTCCCTACATATTCAGCTCACAGTAGTATGTAAGTGTTGCATGTCTGTGGATTCTCTAGAGTAGATGTCGTTAGTTAAGTTTAAGTTAAGTGACCCTTATTAGTACCAAAACGATTTCACCTCAACATTTAACCCAATCCATGCAGTGAAACACCACATACACACTAGTGAACGCACACACTAGGGGGCAGTGAGCACACTTGCCCAGAGCAGTGGGCAGCCCTAGCCTGGGGAGCAGCTGGGGGTTAGGTGCCTTGCTCAAGGGCACTTTAGTCACATTCTGTCAGCTCAGGGGATCAAACCAGCAACCTTCCGGTCACAGGGATGGTTCCCTAACCTCCAGCCCATGACTGCCCCCACAATGTAGAGACCACAATGTAGAGATCATTTACACATCTCTGACATGCAGTACGGCACACTTAATGATAATAATCTCTTGAAACACAATGTATAAGTACCAACAGGTCTCAGAAAAGCCTGAAGCATACATAAGTTTTTTCCAGGTAACAATGTAAATGTATTGGCATACTCTTTGTAAGTACTTTATAAGTGCTTTTAAGTCCCCTATAGGGTGCATAAGTGCTGCAGGATATTCAGCAGGATTAGGAGATTTGAAAATATCCTGCTTTGTCATCATCGTTAGGAACTGGAGCCAAAATTACAACATTAGCCACGTTTACATGCAGCCTGATAATCCATTAATATTCCTACTAATAGCTCAATCGAAACAGAAAATGTCCATGCATACACCTTAGTCGGAATAGACTAGTTGGATTTAAGCCGTTCCAAATACAATTTCTATCTGAGTGAACAAAGTGGTTAATCCTGTAATCCTGTACATCTGATTAAATTCCCAATTGGAAAGTTTAAGAACGTTCTGCACGTCTGCATTTGAGTCATAACGGAGGTTTATAACGTTCAATACAGCGAAGCCAGAAACTGTTCTGCAGAGGAGACGAAGTTTATGCTTCAAACTTTACGAGACTTAAAAACAGTTAGCAGGATGGCAGGAACGAGCTGTTTAGACAAATATGGGTATGTGAATGACAGTGAGTTTACATTAACTATATCTCAGAACGTTGCATGATGTGACGTCTTCCTCTCTCCCACTTTTAAGTACACAAATGTGAAGTACATTTTCCTGAGTCATAATTAAGCAATAATAACCAAAGATAAAGCAATAAAAACACATTCACACTATTGAAAACTCAGGCAAAATGCTGCTGCTCGTCTCACTCTGACTGGACTCACGTGATGCTTGTTGTCATGGTAACATCTACACTACGTGGTTCTCTACCCATGCGCATAATTTTAGATCTGACTACTTGTAGCGTGCATGTAAACAGAGATTTACATCACATTGTTGAGTGTCCATATAAACAACTCAGTCTTGATTTACAATGAGAATGAATTCAATCAGATGGGCGTAGAAAGACAGGATTTTATTAGCTTGTGCAAGTAAGTGCTGAACAAATGGAAAAACAATGAAAATGTATGAGATTTAAAGGAGCCTATGTAGCCTAGTTTTGCTTAGGTCATGGAAAGTTGGCCTTGTGAAGTAGAGAAATCATTCAGCACTCGTCTTCTCTGCTGAAGTTTCAAGAATCCAATACATTTTACCAAATCTTTCTATAACAAATTATCAACATTTTTTTTAGGCAGTTATTTTACTAAAATGTGCACAGTGACAGGGGCAGTGGTGTCCACGGGGTTCTAAGGTTCCTCTTCTTAAATTGTGTTTAAACTAGGGCTGGGCGATAAAATGATAACGATAAGTATCGCGATATAACTTTTCCTCGATAGAGCGATAAGACAGGTTCGATAAATGTTCGATATAATACACCATTCTCACACTTCCACGTTTTAGCGAAAGCCCTGGTGGCGTTTTCTACTGCAAGGAAAGCGACACTACTCTGCTGTCGCCAGCAGAGTGCGCACTTCCGAATTTTTCGACTTGATTAGAGAGGGAGGGGGCCACAAGTAAAAAAAGGGTCGCCAAATATACTTTAGCAACGGCTGAAACGCAGAGTTATACAGTCCCTGTTTGAGTGGAGCGACCGGCGATCTGTTCTCCTGTGACCGAGTGTGAGTGACGAGGTCAGTGGTGTAACTGTACTGTCCTACAGCGAACTCACCTCTTTCTGTACATCCTAACAACTTTAGCGGTGTTAAATCACGTCTGCAGCGCCGTGTTACAGCGCCAAACCGTCATATTTTAGTATTAGTGCATTCTCGAGCAACGAAAGTGAAAGAAAGAAGTGGGTTCATGTTCGAAAGTAAACTGAGGAAGCTGTGAGGCATTCGAGAGCGGGAGAGCGCTATCTTTCCAGGCTAGCTGTTTTTAGCTGCTGGCTAATTTGAAGCAGTGCTCCGGCACAACACGGTGGATTGATGATACTGTAGATCAAACAAGACACAAAATCACCGCTTTCAGGTTAAACATACCTAAAAGGAGGACTCTGTGACTGGTGTGAGAGATTCACACTGCAGATAATGCTTTTACACAGCGAATGTCAGATATACTGCGGTTCACCCCTTAAACTACTACGATAGCATAGAGAAACCCAGTCGTCTAGCTGGTGTCTGAATACTGTGATATGCTCTGACATGGATGTGGTAGGAGTGACAGCAGTGACTTCCCGAACTGAGCTGACGTTGTTGAGAAACTAAAGAGTTTAGCTCTGTTGTTGGCCACTTGTTTAGCATTTGTAGTGGGGTAGCCGAGCGCTCGTCACCAGACAGCTAAAAATAATCTGTTTTCTTTCTTAAATCATGACTATTACAAAATTTGCAGCTGTGCTTTTCGAGCTGATAAAAACAGCTCAGAAACTTTCTCCCACTCTTCCATGACAGATTAGTGAAATGTTCTACTGTTTGCCGAGTGTTTGTCATGATCGGACCATAAGTGATAATTTAAAACCACAATTAACCACCCAGGAGCAAAATCAGCCTTCAAACGTGAAAGAAATCATGATTTGACATTTATCGCGATATGTATCGATATCGGACGATATGAATTTTATTTATCGTGATAACGTTTTTGGCCATATCGCCCAGCTCTAGTTTGAACTCATCTTTTACTAAATATGGCTTTAGAAAGATAAGTGATCAAAAAGTAACAAAAATTAATCAGATTATGTTACCTTAATATAGTAATATTTTGGTTTAAATGACTAAAAATCACTAATCTGTTCTGGAATACACTTTTGAAGTAACCCTGCCAACCCTGAGTATGACATAGCATCAGTTCTGCCTATTTCATACTAGCTTGGGCTTGATCCAGTACTGCTCACTGCCTAATGTGAAAAAGCTGCCTCAATACCAAAGTCCCAAGTGAGGCTCGTGCATCAGAACGAAAGCCGACATGCTCAGGTTGCTGCTACAAAAGTTACGCATTCTCATGCCAGGAAAACAGCAGTCACGCTAACGTTGGCGTAGTGGAACTAACACTGACAAGCTGCCTGACATCCCGCTTCTCTGCGTAATGCAGTGGCTTCGCTGCAGAAAGAGGGAGAAGATGAATTCGTTACAGCTCCTTGTATCGATCTGACGGGCCTTGCCTGAGCAAACTGGTAGTGCAGCTTTTTCCTGATGCGACTACCCAAAATTCCCCTCTCACCACAGCCTGCTTAGAGTGAGAGGAGATGGATGCTTGGGGAACCTACAGTAGGCCATTACAGAATGAAGCGCTTTGATCCTTCAACCTTCACAATTACGCAATAACCAGAAATCTCACTACACCTGCTACCCTCAAAAAAACAACCCTATCTCAGCGTCTAGCCTCGGATGCCTTTATCTGCTGTACCTGCTTGCCGATACAATCGCTAAAGAGACTTGAGTCGGATTCAGGAAGAAGCAGATAAGCTTAAACCACCGTGAGGAGAAGCCACTGGCTCTGTATCAAGAGACTTCTGATGATACTCTATGCACCTTCCAGGAATGGCAGCCCACAAAAACTGGGGCACATGTCACGCAGGATATAGGCCACTCCTCTGGAGGCAGAAATAGGCTGGGTCTGTTTTGATCCAGTGACATTTGTCAATATCTTTAAATGTGGCATCTTATTTGCTGTCCATCTTTTTCCGTGCTCCACCCACAAGTGCATTCTTTCTTAGTAACTGTTGAGAAGTTTGTGAAGCATTAAAAAAACCTCATTCAAGTTAAAGAAACTCAGTGACCGAATTTTGAGAACTGATATTTACAATACTGTGCAATAGTCAGAGACCACCCTTTTTATGTATTTATTTACTTTCTGGTGAAAATGGTCATTAAAGGTGCAGTATGCAATTTCAGTCCAACACGCTTTTCGTCAAATTCAGCGAATGTCTCCTCACAGTCCACTGGAAATAATCTGGTGTCTGTACAGAGCACTGGATGTGTGAAAGGGAAACAAACAACATGTCTCAGACTAAGCAACACAACACTATTCCAGCCAATCAGCTACAGGGGTTGTTCATGCTCATGCACAAGACAGGGGGAAGAGGAGGGGCTACGTGATGAACTCCAGACATTGTCAAGAAGGAGAGCTGCCTGAATGTAACCGCTGCACCATTTAAGGTGGAATTGGAAAATTCAAAAAAAGAAGCTGAGGCACCTGAATATGGCCTAACTGCTGCACCATTTAAGGTGAAACAGGAAAATTTGAACAAGAAGCTGGGATCGCCGGAATTTAAGTGCTGCACCACTTAAGGTGGAACAGGAAGATTAAACAAGAAGCTGGGGTCGCCAGAATGTAAGTGCTGCACCATTTAAGGTGGAACAGGAAAATTCAAAGAAGAAGCTGAGGCACCTGAATACAGCTGAGCTGCTGCACCCTGTAAGGTGGAATTGGAAAATCTGAACCAGAAGCTGGGATCACCGAAATATAACTGCTGCACCATTTAAGGAGGCATGGAAAAATTTGAACAAGAAGTTGGGGTCGACGGAATGTAACTGCTGCAGCATTTAAGGTGGAACAGGAAAATTTGAACAAGAAGCTGGGGTCACCGGAATTTAAGTGCTGCACCATTTAAGGTGGAATGGAAAATTCAAACAAGAAGCTGAGGCACCTGAATATGGCCTAACTGCTGCACCGTTTCAGGTGGAGCAAGAAAATTCAAACAAGAATCTGAGGTGCAGGAATGTAAGTGCTGCACCATTTAAGGTGGAACGGGAAAATTTGAACTAGGAGCTGAGGCACCTGAATATGGCCTAATTGCGGCACCATTTAAGTGTTAATGTGAAAGTTCAAACAAGAATCTGAGGTGCCGGAATGTAACTGTTGCACCATTTAATTTGGAACGGGAAAGTTCCAACAAGAAGTTGGTGAAAAAGAACTGACTTCAGCTTAATCGCGAGTTGAAAGGCATGAAAAGGGATGAGGAGGTTGCTCTGTTTTTGCTTGACAGGTGTGTAACAATGACTATTTCTTGCTGCTTGCTGTACTGTTTTGTCCTGTTTGCTGATGTTTGTGATAGCAACTTGTTAGCTTCTCAGCAGCAATTGTAGCAACAGTTTGCTAAACTTAGCAGGCATTAGTTACATTACTTGCTGTGTCAGTGTTTGCTCTAACGTTGTCATGGTGATTGTCCGTACAATGTTTGCAAAGGGTTTTATGACCACGAAGATCTAAAAAAACAAGTTTGATAACCCAGTGTTGTTGGTCTTGGCAAAGCACGTCAATTAATTTGGGGGCTGGAGCTTCTAAAGGAGCACTGGGTGCAGGAAGGGGCATATTTGTTTTGAGTACAAATATCAACAATCTTTCTCCAGAATTGTACACTGCATTTTAAGTATAAGTTATTCATTTGTGAGGAGAAACTTCTGTGGACATTAGATATAAGATAATCCACTTGCATAAGGAAGGCTTAGGGTTTCTGTGCATCCACTGTGAGAAGACAACTCAACACTATGGGTCTGAAAGGTTGTGTAAAGCCAAGATGCTGTTACTCATAAAAAAAAGAAAAGAAAAAAAATTGCACTAGAACTCCAAAACTGGACATTTAAGATGCGGATAAAGGTTTTATGGACAGATGAGTGGATAACCTGGATCATGAGAAGCTGCAACACATTTCTAAGACTGAACTTTGGAGGTGTGGGAAAATATCCCAGCAGATTTCTCTGAAAAACTGAAAGCAAGTTTTCTGAAAAGAATGGAAGCTGTAATAAAGGCAAACAGTGGACACACAAAACACTGAAAAATTCATATTATTTAGTTGTTGAGGCTTCTGGGTAATTTACTGTTAAATATATGTTTTCTGCTTTTTTCCTGATGCTGAAAAACAAACTTCTGCTTAACCCTTGTGTGGTTTTCAGGTCTGTGGGATTCATTTTCAATGCATACCAAAAGAAAAAAATGATGTGATTTATTATTATTTCAACCTCAGATTTCGTGTCCTTTGCTCATTTTCTGTGAAGAACATATAAAATAACCCATTTTCAGTGTCTTCACTCTGTTCACCCCCCACACATCTATATTAAACATGTGGTGTTGGGTGAACCCGCGGGGAATAAAAGTGTGGAGGTGCTGCATCCTTCACTCTGTTCTCCTCCTACATGGCCTGCTGTTAGTGTGTGTGTATGTGTTTGTATATATGTGTGTGTGAGGGTGGACAACATGGACATGCTGCTGACTGGCTACAGCTGCTAAAGGAGAACCCTACGCTGGACACTTGTGATCTGGTATTTTTATATAAATTCTTATGGCTGTTTGATTTAAAAAAACAATAATGTGGTGGGTCAAACACATCAACACCACACAGGGGCTAATGGCTGTTTTGACTGGACATTAAATACATGAATACGGCCACACTGTGAAGACAGATCAGATGTGTAATGAAGTTAGCATGTTGGCAAATTGGTCGCTGTAATTTTCTACCAACCTGCCTAGTTTTGATTACTTATAACCACATAGTCCAGCTTCACTAACAAAACATTCAATATCGGAAACTCACCAAAGAGAGTATAAACACACATGGTTGTCCAGTTTGAACAAATTATGTGTTATGTTGACAATTTTTGACTGTCTTCTGTAAAGCTATCGACAGCAGCTACAAAATAATGTGGGTGGCACATGCTTACATCAATTGGCAGGAAATCCAGATTTCAACCATATTGTAAGCCAGTGTTCAGCGAATTAACCAGACATCCAGTCCATATGTGTTTTAGCAATACTTATGCAACTATACCAACTGCAAAGCTGTAGGCATTCAGACACGCCAACTCATTCCCCTCATTCCGATAGAGGAATAGAGAGAACGAGAGAGAGACATGCTGATTAACAGAAGCCAAGCAAATGACACAATGCCTCTGTAAGCACAAACATGGACTCAGGAAACATAAAGAGTGAAAAAGTTTGCAGCCTCCAACCAGGCAGACAGATGGAGAGTGGGCCTGGATGGGAGGGAGACCAAAGAACCAAGACTGAGCAGTTAGCGGGGCCTGCTCACCAATTAGTCACTGATAACTCACTGCTAAACGCACAAATGACTCAGTTAATCATCGCCGATGCAGGACATCTGAACACAGCCAGATGGAGAGTTCATAAGTTCAGTTAAAGATGTGACCATGCCATGACCGCTAGTGGATGTGGGTGAACGTCCGAGTTTTACAACGTCAGTGCGGGACACTTTTAAAAATAAAGGTGCCAGAAGTTATTTAAAGCGATGCCAGAGAAGAACCACTTTTGGACTTTTCACCAGTTCTTTTCATGTCAAAGCTATTCAACTGAACCCACTGAACTGAAAGGATTTTCAGCAACCAATAGTGGTTCTTCTGTGGCACCGTTCCAAAGAGCAATTGTTGCTCACAATAGAACGACCTTGGATAAAAAACCTATTATTCCAGAATCGAATCAATTACTCTGTAAAACAAATTCAGCCTCGACATAAATCAGTGCTGACGAATTTGGCTACTTTGACTGTCTCCGACACTACATGAAGGACCATAAGGGCATGGAGTGATGAACTTGTGTGGAATCTGGACAATGGATTATAGCAAAGACAGATAAAGCATGGACGCAGAGAATAGCTATAGATATAAAAGAACTGTTTGAGTGAAAAAGAGCCACGAAAAGACGCATAATGAGTCTGATACACTCCGCTTGCTCTGCCCTTATTGGCAACGAGCTCTCAGCCAAAAAATGCAGCAGCTGGAGTCTGTGAATAGACTCCCCAGTCATCAGCTGGCCCAGTTGTTTGTGGCCGACACCTTGCTTGGAAAGATGACAGCAGGAGATGCAAACAGGATCCTGAAACTGTTTCAAGTGGATGTATATAAGAGAATCGATGTGTAGGCATAAGGTGCTGCATGAACCACTGACAAAACAATTGCTGGGGAAAGATAAAAGGATGGAGAGAGGAAGAGATAGTAAACAAAACTAAACGAGAAAAGTAAAACAAGTTAAAGAAACTTGAACACAGTCTTTTTGCCTGTTAAAAAATTTGTTATAATAATAATAAAC